>NC_072739.1:80516036-80625876 GCF_026930045.1 Uloborus diversus | reverse complement strand
ATTGTTTCATTTGATTCAGATCCTAAATCTGTTATTTGATGATTGTGTATCCCTTAATTTATTTTTCTGAAAATCCGTCTTAAGCCACGTTTTGAGCATTATGTCCTTCCATCCGTGACGTAAAGGTCATGTGACCTTCACATGCTGAACCTTAGTTGCTGCTTTGTGGGCGTGTAAGACGTGACGTCATTAAACTTGTTGCATCATCCGGTGTGGATCTTTTTGAAAACACATCGTCTGCGCTCTCTGGCGGGAGTGGAGTTGTTTCAGCCGCTGTGTTGTCCGCATTTGGCAGAAAGTGTAAAAGACATCTGTTCTACTGTCAGCATAAAGGATTAAATCAGGAGCTGAGGATTAATTAGTGCTTTGCGTGATAAAAGATGATGGAGATTTCTTTTTACGTTCTGTGAGTACTTGTTATTTGTCATTTTATTGTTTTTCTTTTTCGCTTCCTGAGATATTTTTAGTTTCTCCTGTGGAAAGAAATTTGCAGAATTTTATTTGTGCTCTCCGATTATTTTTATTTTAAATCATTTTCAGTTATTTCTGATAAAGAAATATTACACATATTTCGAAATAATGTTTTTTTTTTGGTAAACTTTTCATTATGTTTTCTACACTCTTAACATTCATTTCAAAAATGAAAATGGAATACATATTATAACTATAAAATAAAGATTTGAACCATTTGAGTTGCAATAAATGAACTTATGAAAACGAAAACTTTATGCTCATTGAGTTTGCAAATAGGAACTTAAAATTTACTAATGTATAAAAATTTAAGGGTAACAAATTAGTACAGGAGGAGGCCATTTAAAAAATAAAAAAAAATAATACGAATGAAATATCTTTAACTTTTTCTTTTTCGGAACACATGAAAAGATAACATATTAAAAGACATTCTGTAGGTTACATTTTAATTTTAAAGATGAATTTTATTATTTCATTTTGTTAAAAGTAGTTACGATATTTGTATATTACAAGGTTAATGCTAAATGTATGAAAGTGAAATGTTGCAGAAAGTTTACAAAATGTTGAATAAGTCGAATATACTGAGTTTTCTTACACAATAAAAAATAAATAAATTAAATTAAATTTTAAAAAAAAACGAAGAAAAGTATCACGAAAGTTAATATCACATAGCACCTTAATTCAATGAAGAAAAGTGATTTATTTTCTAAAGTAAAAAGTGGGGCACGTTGGTCGGCTTTTTTACTTATCATTTTTTATATCTTCAAAAAATTTAATGAGCAGTTCGATTTTCTACAATAAGTTTCACTAACCACTTCTCAACACCACAGATTTTTTTTGGAAGTGTTGAATTGATTAACTTTTTTTATATTAATTTTTTAACGGAACCTCGTAAAGTGGACCAACGTGCTCACGGTGGGGTACATTGGTCCGCCCGGTGGGGCACGTTGGACCGCACAACTCAAACAACATTTGTTATAATTTTAGTGATAAATACTATCAAACGTTGTAACCACCTTATTCTCTGTTGTGTGTTGAGTGAAAAATATAAAGTTTAAAGATCAACATAGCATATTAAACTGTTTTAATTGATAAATCATCTTCACTTAAAAACAGCAATAAGCATACACCATTAGTACACAATTATTTTTTAAAATTCAAAAGAAAAATCAATTATTGAATATTCAATATTCATGAGACAATTAATGCAGATTAAAACAGATTAAGTTAATTAAAGATGCATTAAATGATGTCTGGAAATATAAAAGTGCTACTTCTTGAGCTTTGGAAGTAGTTCTTTTATTGGACTGGGTTTTGGATGGATAAGTCATATGTTACTTTTATGCAAAGTTACATCAATATTTGCTAGGAGAAAAGGGTCTTTTTTTTTTCCTTCATTGCATGAAACATTTCCAAAAAGAAAAGAATCATGTTATACTAATACCATATATTTCAAAGAATAAGTGTAATAAAATTGACATGAATTGAATGCACAATATATAAATACTTAGAATATTGTTATAATTACTGCGATTTAAGAGAAAAAAAGTTTTTAAATTACTTAGGGTAGGTTAGTTCCTTCCAACGGGCCCCACAATAAGATGGACCAACGTTCCTCACCAGGGGCGGACAGGCTGACTTTGACCAAGTAGGCAAAAGCATATTTTGGTTCACCTCTGCAAATTTAAAAGTTAAATTAAACAGTGCCGGGTCTCGTTTCTTCCGAGGTCGAGCAAAAACATATGGAACCGCCGCTAGTTCATATTTTTTATTAAGTTTCTAAATCAAGTTTTAAACTTCTGAAAAAAGAAAATTGTGAGACGTAAAATAAGGCTAACACTATCACATTTTTTATGTGCCCTAAAAGAAGGAAACTACTAATTACAAATCTTAAAAGACCTCTTTATGCTTTTATTCCGACAACATAGGAAGGATATGAGGAAAGGGAGGCATCAGGGAAATTCTCCCTGAAAATTTCGAAATTGGTTGGTCTATATTGGCTTAGGAAGAAAAGAATCGGGAGATGGGGTTCTGGTCCCCTTCCGATCGATATTTTCAAAATTGACGTCAAAAACTGCGATTTTAGACAATTTTCGGTCACGTTAGAAGGGAGGAAAAAGTAGAAGCTCCCCACACGATTTCTTTCTTCTTCTTCTTTTTTTTTTTTCAAATCTAAAGTCTATTTTAGTCTACCTTTTTTAAAAATAGAATGTCGGGGGCTCCTCCCAGAATTTCTCCAAAGTGCTAAATTTTAGAAATGCAATTTTAGGCTATCATTGGTAAAATTAAATTGGAACAGGGAAGGATCGTCATTTCTCCACGAAAACGTTTCGACATTGAACTATTAAAAAAAGGCAAAACTATCTTTGGTCACGTTTTAGAGGGGGCTCATAGTGATCTGCAATCGTTCAGTGTGATTCCTGATGTAACAGATTATTTGCGAACGATCCCTCACAATTCGCCCCCCCCCCCCAATCCAAGAATTATTCTAATTCAGATCATCAGATCGCTGAAAACTTTCTGATTTTTTTTAGATATTCATATGGAATTTTATTATGAATTGAAGAATCTAGTTGGGTTTTAGGTTATGAAAATTATAAATTGTTATCTTTCGCGCATGCGCAGTGAGACAATTGCTTTATATGTCCATATTTTATCACATTTTTAATACTTTAATTTCAAAGTTTAGTATTATACTTCTCTGTTATGCTGTCAAGTTTTCTGAAAGTTTGGTAAGCTTTGATGGAAAATTTTGCGTGTTATGAGCCAAAAACTCTCCAATAAAATTCGTAGTTTTGACAGAAATAATCTTCGTGAATATCACTAATATTTTCTCGAAAGTATGTAAAATAATTGTACATAGTAATGTAATTATTTTCCGAATACAAAAATTCTAAGAACTTATCAATTATATGTAGTAAATAAAAGAGAGCAAAACGGTGTAACGCACAGAATGTGCCAAATCTCTATCATTTAGTTTTGAAACTAAAATATTAAATATTATTAATTTATTTTTGAAATTTAGCCTTTATAACAGAGTTTCCAAATGCAGCGTATTGATAGTTTTTGTTCTTTTTTAAAATGACGAGAATGTTTTTCTTTACTGGTATAAAAAGTAAATAAATTGAAAAATTCATAAATAGTCATAGATCTATAAACAATCATTATCACTAAAGATAACTCATTTTATAACTATCTCTTATGTATGCTATGTAATATTGTAAAAGTCTTGTATGGTTCAAGCTTTGTCAATGTTACAAAGAAATGCGAGACAACCTAAAAATGCATCGTTGTTTGAAAAAGCATGATGAAATTTTATGATTCTTTGCGCGTTGTTTCCTGCGCTTGAGTAACCACAATGGCATCTAGATTTAAGATTAGAGACGTATTTTTAAAACTTTGTAATCAAGAATATTTGCTTTTCTTAAAATGTTTTAAAGAGCAGAAATATTAGCTAATACGGTATAGAACATCCGATTTATGAACAGCTCGTTTTTTAAAATTTTTTTTTTAAAATATGTTTTCAAAAGTTTTAGCGGTAAAAACTTTCTTCAAAACATTTTCAAAAAGAAAACTTGTACAAAATGCATGTTTGTCCACTGCTTGGGGATCCATTTCTTGGATTGGTGCACTTTTGTTTTTTCATTTCAACCCCCCCCCCCAAAAAAAAAATAATAATAAAAATGAATTTGAATTTTGATATTTGGAATTCAAACTATGTTTTTCGCAATCATGAGTGTGTGTGTATGTAGGCGTGTGTGTTGTGTATGTGTGCTGGCATGAGTGTGTGTGTGTGTGTAGGTGTGTGTAGGTATGCGTGTGTATGTGTGTGTGTAGGTATGCGCATGTGTGTAGGATGTGGACACAACCTGGAGACGGTTTTCGCTAGAGGAGCAGCACCGTGAGGCCGGCCGACGGTGGTGCTGCAGAGGGAGGCGGGAGGAAAATAAAATCATAGGAACATCAAAACAGTCAAATGAGAACAATAAGCAGTGTGATTGCTCAAAAAAAAAAAAAAAAAAAATGACGCAGAACCCCGTAAAAGTGTTCCCCATTTTTCAAAATGGTTATGAGTTAACATTATTTTACCAAAATTTCCAAATGCTAGTTTTTGATGATGTGATGAAGTGTGGAAAACGAAATTACGCTCAAGTGGTCATTCATTGATCGGTCTGTTCGACATCGGAAGCGACTTCAACAGTGTTGTGATTATTTTATATTTTTTTACCTTATTTGGTAGAAAGTACATTTTTTTCATTCGTTTCATGAAATGGTAAAATAGTAGATTCTGTCTCATGTTCAATTTCTCAACCTTGCATACGGTGCTAGATCTTTAAATATGAAGGACTCGGGACAGAAATGTGACAAGCCACAAGGAGTGACTTTTCGATCAAAGTTTTTGTTTCTCACAACTGAAATTGAAATAAAAAGACAATGGATTATGTCATTTGGAGAAAAAAGTATCTGGTTTTAATACTATAGAATGGGTATGCTACCTTTGAAAAATTCCACAAATGTTTTTTATAAGTTGGAAATTGGTCTACTGAAAATTCACGTCATGTGGCATATCGCATTCTTGTCCCGAACTCTTCATATATACTGCCGTGTGCAGGTAAAGGGCAGTAACTGCAAATTTTTCAGTTTTCATTTTTTTTTGCACTTTTTTTTATCTAGTGTACGTTAGCTTTATTGTACAAGCTTGCTTATTTGGTTTCCGCTGAAAAAAAGACGCGAAAAAAAACGTTTAATTCCAAGATTTCCTTAGGGTTAATGTTTAATTCTACACACATTTTTTCAAATATCTCGAAAACTCATTTCTGCAGATACTGCCGTTTGCCTGCACACGGCAGAAAACCCTTCATCGCCGTGAATAGACACACATTACGGAAAAACAGTATTGGAGAAAATCAAGGCTTTTAGTTACACTAAGAATATGCTCAAAAACTAATGATGTGTAAGGATTAGTAGTTAGTAAAATAATAGTAAATTTGTAAAGAAAATTAAAGTTTGAAAATTTTCATCTAAATTGAAAGTTTTAAAGATGTATCATCATTGATTAGTCGTCTGGTGTGCCACCAATTTGCTCCAGGAAGGGGGCAGGGAGGGGATTTGCTCCACCCCTAACTTCCAGAATCTGCCGTCAAGGCTTTTGACCCAATCGTCCACAAACTACGTCACTCCCACAAATTAAAAAACAAAGGATTTCTTGAAAGGGAACCTACACCATAAAAACCAAAACGCAACAGAAAAGGATACCCATTATTTGGACTATCCTTCGTCATTCATTTGCAAGTAAAAGGGTCTCTTCTAAGAAAATCCTCATTCATATTTATATATTCTTCTCGTTTAGTATTATTACACACGACACTAACAAGTTTAAGGCGGTGAAAATGGGGCACTCTTAGACTCAGAACAGGCCTTTTCATTCATGTTTTTTCTACTCCAATGTTTAGCACCCCTTCTACTCTTCTACATGACCAGTCAAGGATCTTAAAAAAAAAAAAAAAAAAAGCTTTTTGCGAAGGAATTTAAACTTGTTGACTCTGAAGTGGATTTTCGGTCATGAATAGTTGAATGTGGTTTACTAAAAGTTCTTCCCCAGGATATAACGTTCTTTAGAAATTCAGGATAATGGTTTTATGATAATGAGGTAGTTTCCATCAGTTAAAAGTACTACTTTTAGTCACTAAAGTTGATAGAATGAGCAAAAAAAAATAATGATAATAACATGGAGCGAGGAAAAACTTATTTTTAAAACGTTTAATTTTTAATTATTTTTTTAAAATGTCCGATTTTGGAAACAAGGCGTGGTGTTTATGAGTTCGCAAGTTCAGGGCCTGATTACCCAAAAGGCTCAGGAAGCTTGAGCTTCTCCCCAGAATTAAGGGGGCCCAAAAATGACTTTAAAATTTTCAGTTTCTGCTTTTAAATGCATTTTTAAAAGTATTCAAACATCAGAACTCGCTAAATAAAAATTATGGAAGAATTTGAAGAAGTAAGGAAACAGTTCATAAAATGTGGTAGCAGGCCATTTTCATCTGTGGAGTTTTCCCCAGCATGCTGCATTAGTGAGTTGTGTTTCTATGTGCGTAGAATTTTTAGAAAATTATACTGAAAACAAAAGGTGGGAGTCCTGAAATGAGACTTAGCTTCCCCTAACTTCAGAGGCTAATCGGGCCCTGCACAAGTTATGCACTTTGGTCCGTACTCCACTGGCCTGCTGATTGCTTGCGATTGCTGTGTACCGCGTTTCCAGGTTATGATAATTCAGAAGCGAATTAAACATTGCGCTCTACGCTTGCTACCAATCATATCGTTGTCAGTACATGTGAGTAAAGATGCTAACTAAATATTGCACTCTGCGCTAATGGCATCAGCGAATGGCATTTTATCACTTGGATGTCATGTGCAGAAGCGTAAAAAATGAAATTGAATTTGCGCACCGGTTAAAATAATTTTTCAAAATATTAAACTTTGTCAAACTATTTAAAAAATGGCCAAATACTATGTTATTAATCATGCTCTTTCAGAAAAAATACTTTTAAAATTTTGGAAACGATCCGATTGAACTTTTCGCAAAATTTACAGGATTATTAGATTTTTGTTCTTCTTCGTCTTCTTTCTAGAGATCATCAATTGCGGTGGATTTGGGTTTAAGAAGAGCTCTTTTCAGCACATCAAATTTACAATAATCGTTAAGTAAAGTGTCGGAGACATCGCAGAAGTTACGCTGAAAAAGTAAATATGCTATGCCTGTATAAAACTCAAGGAATACAGCTCTGTGTGTTAGCAAATGTTAATTCAATGAGAGAACTATAGGTAGGGCTGCCAGGTCTTGAGTTTTCCCGTGAAATCTTGGGTTTTCCATCCTTGGGTTCTTGGAGTTTTGTAAGAAATTCTTGGGTTGTGGTTTTGATCATGACAAAGATATTTATTCTATATTTTACCAGTAAAATATAGTATTTTCACTAAAATATAGTTTTTTAGTGAAGCAATCAAGAATGCACATGCTTATTATTATTATTATTTAAAGTTACGTAGGCACAAAAAAAAAAAAAAAACTCCGTTCTATTTCTGTACGTCATTTCTCTCTCTCTCTCTCTCTTTTTTTTTTTTTTTTTTTGCATATCTTGTGCGATCTGTATATTTTTGTATCAAATCAAGACATTAACAAAACTTTTTCTTTTAAAGAAGACGAGTTTTACATCATTTTCTGAAAAATTGTTCCAAAGAAATAATTTTTGAGAAATCAATTTTAGTATTTATAGTATAGTATCACAATTTTTAACTTTATCATTTTTAAGATTAAAATTGACCAATTACAATAGTGGCTGTTACAAGAAAGTTAGAAAGAGTTCTTATTTGCATGATCTTGGAGTTTTCTTCCTGGAATTTGGGAATTTTTTTAGCTCAATCCTGAGTTTTGTAAAAAAAAAAAAAAACAATCCCTATGGCACGGGAACCTTCCCTCTCTCCTCTTTTTAACGTTAGAAGTTTTTTTTAGAAAAAGCTGCTAACCGCTGGAAGTTTAATTTTCAGGACTCAGACTCTAATAATTTTCATAATTCTTATTCGTGCATCGTATGCACCTTTTGCAAACACTAGGGAAACATATTCAGTCAATGTTCTGATCCCCTGCATGCACTTTCTTTCTGCTTTTCGAATAAACATTTACCAGTGGAATTTTCTTCCTTTACTTCTTTAAAGCAGGGCCGCAGAGAGCCAAGGCGGGCCTCTTGTCAGTTATGTCGCCGACCTCTCAGCCTTCCCCCCCCCCCCCAAAAAAAAATAAAAGAAAAGGGGAATAAAAGAAAAAAATGGGTTAAAAATCAAAGCTGCTTACTAGAAAACAATTTACTCTATTTTAAGTTCCGTAACAGCAAATATCAAAAGTACATTTTACTTAATCTTTACGTTTTCTCTCATTCGGAGTTTTATCCCATTTTTTCTTTCTTCCTTTTTTCTTTGCTTTCTTTTTCTTTCTTTTTTCTTTTTTTGCGTCAGTGTCGCCGGCCCCCTCACAGGCCCGGGCCCCTAGTTTCCGACTAGGCTGACATGCCCCACGTCGGCCCTGCATTGAAGCACACCTACACACATAGTAAATGAAGTGGATTGTAATTTTTATGTATTTCTAACTTCACATGGTTTTTTTCAACGCAGGAACGAAACACGAAAAAATCCTTTCACAACCAAAAGATGAAGTATGCTGCATTGCGTTCGTTTTTATTTGCATTCGCAATGTCTGAAGATACAATTATCTTGCTTTGCGACAGCACAATGGTGTAATTACTTTCTTCAAGAATTATCTCCTGGTGAAAAGGTTTTATGGAATGGAATACTAGTTCTACTCCTACTTTAGAATTTCATCATTCCTTTATACCTTTATCAACACCGTATTATTTCCCTAAGAGTCAGCTAATTCTGAAAATGTTTGTTCCTTTAGAAATAAATTATAAAGATATGGAAAGAAATAAAATATTAATGAAAGACATTTTTGCATATTATACGATACCTCATGTTAAACTCATAATAAAAATCAGAATGAGCATCAGCTTTAAGCAAACGATGGGCCAAGTTACTATAATTCAGTGATGTTGAAGGCAATGTTATTTATTTGTTACAATTTTACTATTGCAAAGCAATTGTTGTATATTTTCTTCAACTCTACAATTATAAAAATTCCCAGATATGCAAGGTGTCCTAGAAGTTTTCAATATCGGACAAAAGTTAAACTAATAAATTATTGTTGAAATCAGATACTTGAACTATTTTTGTTAGCACAGTTTCTCCGTTTTTGTTCCTCAGAACTTCATGGTACTGTGTCTACATCAATTTTGCTACAAGTTGTACAGTGGCGCCGCTTATATAAATCAAGTTTGCTTTAAATAGTTTTGATTCCATAAAGAGGCTGATTCAATAAAACGGCTAACTTAATAAAGATAAGTTTTGTTCTGTTTTTGAAGATTTGATTCATTAAAACGGTTGATTCAATTAACCACTGATTCGTTTAACCGGCGTACCGGCGTCCACTGTAGTTCTATTCTGCGTAGACCAATTGGCAATATTTGGCAGCGTTTCAATAGAACCCCTGTTAAACTCATTTCTATCTTCAGGTTTGACTCTCTTGGATCTTTTCATGTGGAAATTCAATAACGATTTCAGCAGTAACTCATCCTATATTCTATTTTTCGGTAGGGGAGAGGAGGGAGGATTGGGACACTTTTCACATAAATGATTCTTATTCATAATCCTCTACTTATTCATTAATGCAAAAGATCACACAATAAACTTGCATATTATAACTACATTTTAAAAATATACACAATGTTTAAACTTTTTATTATTTTTACACTTGACTAATTACAAATTTCAAGAATTTTGTCCCATTCCTCCCTCCTGGGAGGGAGGAGTGGGACATGAGTATGGGAGGAGTGGGACACATTTGAAAATTACAGAAAAATTAGCGAGTGTCATAATTAGAAAGGTCCACATTAAAAGAAAAACAAGACTGTGCTCTACTAGTCCCACCAATCAATTGT
The DNA here is from genome assembly GCF_026930045.1 of Uloborus diversus. Classification (NCBI taxonomy): domain Eukaryota; kingdom Metazoa; phylum Arthropoda; class Arachnida; order Araneae; family Uloboridae; genus Uloborus; species Uloborus diversus. The sequence continues at coordinate 80,615,866 of NC_072739.1, read as the reverse complement.
GGTGGCGGTAATTTCATGATAATATCTGTTTTATTTATAATGCTATAGTCATCCTGTTGAGAAAAATTAAAATTTCATGTCCTTTCTCATAAATTTTGCATTGTAGCTTTCAGTATCATAAATGCTCTCCACCCTTGCGACATAGTTAGGGGGGGGGGGGGTTAGCAATTTGCTTATTTTTGATGACAATGGAAGGGGGGGGGGAATGTTTGAGTGATGCTTACGAAAGACATTTTCAAAAATCTTAAATTGTAAAAAAAAAAAACTAGAAATTTTTTTTAAATGGCTAAGTTCTTTTATAATTGTGATCTAATAGTTTTTCTTAAATAAGGAAATTAAACAAGCATTTTTTTTTTTTAATTAAGTCTCAATTTTTTTAAATTGAATTTTTACTGTTAAGAAAAGTGGGAGGGGGGGTGTTGCTATTAGCTTATGTTATTATTAAGGGGCGTTTGCGATTTGCATATTTCTGCTGACAAGGGGGAGGAGAGGTCAAAAATTGATAAAAACATGCTTACGTAATATTTGAACAGCCTCTTTACAGAAGGGACATATTTATGGGGCATGTCCCATTCCTCCCTCTTCGGAGTGTCCCATTCCTCCCTCTACACATTGCTTCTAAAAAATAACTTGTCGCATAAACCATGCTGGTTTTAGGCTTAATTAAATTGCAGATAAGCATACATTATATACTTAAGATTACACCGATAATATATTATGTTAGTTTTACAAACTACATAAATAAAGAAATAAAACTTAAAATAGATTAGAAACTTATTTTGGAGGTGAGAAATTTAACTTTTTCCAACTACTGACTGAAACTTCCTGCTGGATAAAATGCAAGTATGAAGCAAAAAGAAGCTATAAACAGACCCTCTAGTGGTCAAACTGACAATAAAATAAAGTGATTTATTTTGCCATAATTTTAGCTGTCTCATTCCTCCCTCCTCTTCCCTACTATACTATGGTGAGTAATTCATCCTATACTTATTTCCGAGGTTCAGTCACGTCTTTAGCAGATATCCGGACACAAACAAGGCAAAACAATAAAGTAAGGAAGTGGCGTTTTCAATTGACCTTGGCCCCCCAAAGCCAAGAGTGAGCTACCAAATTATTTATGCTAGTAGTACCTAGTACTAAGTAGGAGGTCATATTTAAGTGAACATAAACATAACATAAGTTTAACATTAACATAAGTTTAAGATTGGCATGAATCACACATTGCTTTTTGAGCTAAACGATCATATATTTAGCACTATATATTCACGACCTTCCACTTTGACATCTACTCAAGGACTAACAAGTTAAATTTAGGAGGAACAAAGCTTCATTTTTTCTTGTGGCAATACTACTTAATACATCCTGAAAATTCAAGAAAATTGAAGGTATCAACTATCAGGCTTCCTTAGACTTTGTCCAGCTTTAAAAAAAATAGCTCTTAAACTGACCGAGGCCTTCGAGATAGGAAGGCCATCCAACTAGCAAATGACGTCATCGTTCGTCGATCCACAATGATATTGGGAAGTGAGCACTTCGATTAGTATTTTGGTTTAATTAAACTATTTGGTTTATTTATTACTAGTGATACCCGCACGGCTTTGCCCGTAATAGAAAAATCAAAAGGTCTTTTGGTTCGCCTGTATATTTACAAATAATGTATCGTGAATTTTCTCGCCAGTTGGCTTGTACCCATCTTACGATTCCACGTTATGATAATTTCGTATCTCGCTAATTGGCTTGTGCCCATGTTACGGTTCCACGTTATGATAATTTCGTAATTGACTCGTCTATCTTATGATATTTTTTTTCTTAAAATTGGAATAGAAAAAGAACCACATCGAATTTTCGAAAAATCGCTTCGAGGTGCACACCCCCATGCTACAAACTAACTTTGTGCCAAATTTAATGAAAATCGGCCGAACGGTCTAGGCGCTATGCGCGTCACAGACATCCTACAGATATCCTACATACATCCTACAGACATCCAGACATCCTCCGAACAGAGAGACTTTCAGCTTTATTATTAGTAAAGATTGTCTTCTATTATTTTAGTAGCATTAAAAGTTCTACTTTTTCATTTGAAAACATAAAAAGGAACCGATAATCATACACTAAAAAATACACTGAGCTTAATTCATAGTATTTTACATAAAAATATTTATAAGTCTTACAAAGTATTCAAATAACTAAACACGATTTTATTTTACAATCATGTTAAAACGAAGTGATAAATAAACAGTTTTATTTTTCATTTGAATTTTTTTTTAACCTAATCGCATTTTAACTACTTGTATATTGTATTGAAACGTTAACTCTTAAGAAGTATTCAAATAAATAAATGAACTTTCATTTTACAATTACATCAAAACAAAAAATAATTTTACCATTCTATTTGAATAAGGATTAAATGAAATTTAAAAAAAAAATAAACATTTTTACTTAAGTAAATGGGAAACATGACTGCAATATGTTTCGAAGACATAACATCAAATTAAAGCACATAATGCCAGATTATTAATGTTAACTTAGCTGAGCAAATTTATGCTTTTAAAAAGACATGAATGCTTGGGTGCCATCCCCCAAAGTAAACACTGCCCTACCCCCTTCAATTATGAAAACTTCAAGAAAAATACCCCAAACAAATCTCCCCTATTTCCCTTAAAATTTCAAGGGCACAGTTATTTAACTATAGCCGTTGAAAAACTACCATTACTATGAGACTATGATTCCGACCCCCCCCCCCCCTTCGGTGGGCATTCTCGAAAAATTACACAGGAATTCAACTTGAAAAACGTTAATTAAAGAAGGAATTATACAACATCATGAATACTGTATGTTGTACATAAAAAAAAATGTATTCAATATCTAAGCAGACTTTTTTTTTTCCTTTGGAATTTGGCTACTTTTTCATTTTCAGCTTTTTCTGCTGCTAGTGATTCTTGTGTGTGGGGGGGGGGGGCTTCAATAGTTCATCATTTTAGGCTTTTGAAAAATTATTTTAAAAGCATTAATTGATGACAAAGTAACCTTTTTCAAAAAAAATTTCATAGAATGACCATTTCAGCAACTTTCTTCAATACTTAAAACCTCATATATGTTAAATTTAGATCAACTTTTGCTGAGTATGCTATTTTAGGAATTCAGTGTGACAGTTTTGTGACAGGGGGAAGGGAGGGGATAACAAGAAGTATGACATCACGCGTTGTTTATAACAATATGCTCATGTTGAACAGCGTTACGTGTAACAAGGAGGGGGGGGGGGTCATTTGTTCAAAATATTGCAACATACTTTATGGACAGTCCCTTATTCAATTTATGTTACAGTTTCAGAATTCCTGAAAGCTTATTAACAGAAAACCCAAGGAGTTCAAAAAATATTTAGTTCAAGACATTTTGCCCTTTTTAAGCATAAACAAACAAGCACAGAGCATTTGGCAAAAACACGTTGCGTATCCACTGCTCAAAAGTAATCTTTCGTAAGCTCAGAAATTATGAATACCTTTAACTCAACCACAATTTGTGCATAAATATCATAAAACTTAAAGACAACAGTGGAAAAAAAACATATATATATATTTTTTAATTTACGCACAGAACCAGCTTGTTTGAATAACATTGCAGGGGCGTAGTTGGGGGAAATGTTTGAGTATCGAACCCACGACCTCCGGCGTTCAAAGCTAATCTTCTACCTCAGAGCTACGGAAGCCCATCGAGGAATGTTTTTTGATCAAAATAACACATGCTAGCGTATGAAACAATTTAATCGAAACCGAAAATATAAGATTAGTTCAGTTAAAAGCCTGTTTCAATAAAGTTGTTTACATACATATTAACTGAATATCAACACCAAGTTACGTTGCTTCTGATAGTAACAAGTATATTTGCAGAAAATTTTGACATATGTATATTGTCAGCTTGGAAAATCCATTTCGAATAAATGCGTGCACAAGGTTGAAAAAATAAAGAAATAAAACGTTGCAAGTTAACCATTTCAAATATTAAAGCAGTACGCTGAAATTACAAATTACAGACAAAGATATCAGAAAGGAAACTGACAATTGTTTGTGTAATAGAGGAAAAATTAAGTAACCTTAACTGCATGAACTTAAAAGCATAAAATGTAAATTTGTTTATCTGAGAAAAGTACTTACCTCCGAACTTTAAAATTTATTCCATGAGAAGCCCAATTTTTTTCTTCGCATGCAGGTTGTTCGGAAGCTGAAATCGCTGACTCACTTTCATTCGGCAGACAGTTGCAATACTTAATTATATATATTTTTAATTGCCTCTACATTCCGGTACGAGGAAAGGATGAGATAAATACAACAGTATTGTACTCAAAAATGTGCATTCGAAGTTACATATTTCCTATTTCATCTATTTCAGCCAGAGCACTACTGTTTACTGGTAAAACGCACTGCTTTCAAAGTTCCGCGCCAAGACTGGTGGCGTAACGAAGCGGGGGGGGGGGGGGAGGAGTTGTCTGGCCTGTTATCACGTGGGTCTCGAACTGACGCAGAAAAGGTTTCAAACCCTTCAATGTAATTTGTAGAAACGTACATGTTTCCTATTAAACGTTTTTTCTTTAAAATAGGATGCTTGTTGTAAAATAAAATTGCTTGATGACATTGCATGCATTTTTTAATCATGTTCATAGGTGCCCCAGGTCTGCATCCATGTACCCCCCTCCCACCCCAAAGAGGCACATGTGAACAATTGAAGGCATAAAAAATATATATACTATAAAGTAAAGAAATAGTCTTTTTAAAGATCTCAAAAAATTCTATGACACAAAGAAAATTTGGATATTTCCAAAAATAAATAAATGAAACAAATATTGGTTGTGTCCTCCGTCGTACCCTCTTCGTCCTCCTCCTACGTACCAATAAAATTGCGTTCTGATTAAAAAAAAAAAAAAAAAAAAAAAAAACAGCAACCTCAGGTTCTTAAGAAGGAAACCCTTCTAAAGCTTAAAGCAAAGGTGGTGACTGAGATGACTAAAAAGTATTAATGTTATAAATCACACGGTAGATAAAAACTTACGTTTGTAAAAAAAAATGTGGTGGGGGTGTTCTTGAAAGATGTTACTTTGAGAATCCTCGCTGTTGGTGTTCCTGGAATATCGATTATGAATTTGATATTGACAATATAGGACACACCTGCCCATCACTGGTTGAGTACCTATAACTAGTCATTTACGCAGCTTTCTATTAACCCCTCTCTGAGCAATGGCTGATGTTTATGTGGGAAGATAAGTGCAAGTTATGCCTTAGCCCAGCGATTCTCAACCGGTGGTTCGACGGTCCGGCATCGTACCGCGGAAACATTTGACCGATCCTCAGAGATTTTCGCTCGTCTTCGTTTACCTTAAGAAAATTTACCTACGCCCTCCCCCTCCCCCCCCCCCCCCAAGAAAAAACCATAGGACATTTCTTTACGGAAATTTTGTGATGAACTTTCATCGTTTTCTGCGATTGTCCCTTCTTTCAGGAGATTGGATTTTTCTCTTAGTGCTCGTCCTTATGTCCTTGTGTTGTTGTTTGTGTGTTTTTTTCCCCCACAAAATTAATTTTCAGTTTATTCCTTTGGTTTTTTGTTTAAAATTTATAACTTCGTTAATGTGTTTATTTCGGTAAGTTTTTCAAAATTTCAGAAGTTTTATGTCCTTCTCTAAATAAACAATTTAACCTTTTTCGGCTTTTTTTTTTTTTTTTTTTTTTCATCTCCCTAACAATCGTTTGACGCAGTAAAGCCTACCTTAGGGTGTTCTTGTGACCAATAGAACCAACCAACCAAAGGTCCCAGAAACCAAGGCCGTATCCAGAAATTTTTTTCGGGAGGGGCCCGGATTACCACATTGCCCTAACACACACACACACACACATATAGTATACATAGACACACCAAACGCATAAAAATGTTAACATAGAAGACTTTTTGTCTCGATTTTTAATGATTCCACTGTTTGGACTGTTGTTATTTTATTTTAATTTCTTATTATTTTTTTTATTCACCTTGTAGTGGTAAGGATAACAGGAGAGTGTCCCTTTAAGTCGGATGTAGAACATCCATAATTTCAGGGGGTCCGGGGTTTTTCCCCCCGAGAAATTTTTGGGAAAAAAATATCTGTATTTTGAGGCCTTATATTAAGTAATTGAGACTACAAAAATATGAAAAAAAAAAAAAATAGGCAAACAAAGTCTTTCAAAAGTTATACATTATTTTGCAAATCAAGATAAAAACAAAATAAAAATTGCTTGCTCGACAAATCATGGAAATTAATGGACAGAGAGGAAAAACGAGAGAGGAGAAAAGAGAAGCACCCCGTCATCTGCTCATATCGGCTTTTAGTGAAGTTTGTTTTTGATCACTAACCCTACTCCCATTTTTTTTTCATTTGATGCCCTATTGTATGAAAATTCTACAAAATATTTTAAAAGAAATGGTGTAGACATTCAGAAAATAAGAACAGAAGAGTAATATTCTGGCCATTTGCACAATTCATACTTTATTTTCTTGATAAGATACAAAATTGAAGAACTTTTCAAGGAATTTCAAAAACTTAAATAATTTTCAAAGACTCTCGAACAGTTGAAATTATTTGAAGCTCTTTATTTACACTTTTCAGAAGTTGATTGTACAGTCTTACAAAATGATTATAACTTTGTAAGATACACCCGTTTTAAGTTAAAAAATAAATGCAATGAAATATTTCTCGAAACAAACTTTTTTTTTCAATCACAAGTAGTGCAGAAAATGAAAGAGAGTAGAGTAAGTTTTATGTTTTTTCTCATACTTGAGGTATTAACAGTATGCAGTAGAGGTAAGAAAAAAAAAACAAGCAATAACAAAAGAACTAGTGATGTTCCGGATATCCGTATCCGTATCCGCGGATATCCGAGGGAAATAAAGATCTGTATCCGTATCCGTATCCGCTACTTTTTTGACGGATCTGAAGCGGATCTTTTCTATTCTAAAAATTCTTAAATATTTGAATGAAAGACTCTTAAATTCCGTTTAAATTAAGTTTTATTCCCTATTTAAATTATAAGGTATCATTTCAGAAGCCAATTTGTACTCCCCGTTTCAAAAAGAAACGAGTAATAAGTTTTAAAAGTGTATCTGTGTGTCTATTCGTGGCATCGAACCGATTTTGATAGTTATTTTTTCGTTCAAAAGGTGACTTGATCGAAAGTGTTCTTAGCTTGGCCTCGTTTTTGGAGAACTTTAATTACTGGAAATTTTAATAAAAACCGACTTAACTTTTTTCAGAATTACGGTAGTAAAAACTTACCCGTGCGTTAAAAATATTGGTCCCAAATTAAAAGAACAAAGTTTTCTGCGTTTGATATTTGTTTGGAACTTCCAAGTTATATACAGTAAAAGGTATAATTTTGTTAAGGAAATTTTAAATGCAATTCAAAGCCTTTATACGCGTAATCAGTAGCTATTTCATAGTCGGATAAGGAGAAAAGGCTCAACGATTTAAAATTTCTATCCGCTGTCAGTTCATATTTGTTAACAATGTGTGTTCCGACCCGCGAAATTCATCTCAATATCAGGTCGGCCCTCTGGGACATGTTTTTTTTTTTTAAATTTTTAGTTTAATATTAGTTTCTGTTATGTTCTTCATATTGGTTTTTCTCGGCATTCTTCAACAAAAGTGAGACTAAGTTCTCTATTTACTGTTTGTAAAGGTGTTCCCGGCTTTCTTATTCTGTCGGTCGGAGTAAGTTGGGTAGAATGTGTCAGTGCTGCATTTATGCTGAAATAAAATGCGAAAAAATATTTCTAGTCTGTCCAGTAGCAGCTTTACACTCTTGCTCCTGTATTCTACATCTACCGAGCAAGCTAGAAATTATTTTTCACATTCTATTTAAACATTGGTGCAGCGTTGACCCGTTCGTTCCAACCCTCCCTCAATTTTAACGGAGATTTCTTTAAAGAGAGTAAATCATTGTCTTGGTTATATTTTCGCCGTAGATGACATTTTTTGAATAAGCAATGTTATTATTCTGACAGGAATACCTTCCGTAACAAATTAAACACTTGTATAGTAGAATAGGGTACAAAAAATATTGAGATCCGTATCCGTATTCGCGGACACTAATGACCCGGATCCGGATCCGTATCCGCGGATCTACTTTTTTGACGATCCGGCACATCACTAAAAAGAACTTCCATGATACTGAATTCGGCATTAAATAAATGCAAGACATGAAACATATCAGTCACAAAAATGATCTTGAAAATTATGCTACAAAAACGCGAGAATCGTGATTTTTGCATTTTTTACTCAGGATGTATCAAGGAGCTGAATTTGGCACATCTTGGTAACAAGATACTCGCTTAATCGGAAACTAGGGGCCCAGCCTTTGGGGAGTCCCCGGTTCGAAATCAGTACAGTGTGTAAGTTTTATAAGAGTTATAGGGGGAGGAGAGCGGGGTCGTGCACAGAGGGCAGAAGGGACACCTGTTGGCCCGGGCCCGAGCTTAAATGGGGCCCAATATTTTAAACCTAGGGTTGAAAATATGGGTAAACAATATGGAGGGGGCCCAAAAAAGACATTTGTGACAGCCCCAAAATTTCTGTGCACGCCCCTGGAGGAGGAAGTGCACAGAAGTCAGTTTGGTAGACTTGAAAAACAACGAACTGACAAAGAGCCTGCCTTAACCCTGGACTGCCCTGAATTGAATTGGGAAAGAGAGCAGGAAGTCCTAATTATAGGTCTAAATTTCAAGTGTGCCTTGCGGCTAATGAGAACTAGAACTGCTTTTTCTGTATTTCTTCAAAATATTATAAATTTTGAATAGTAGCAAAATTAAGAATAAAAAAACTTTATTTTCCTTTTCTGACATTAGGAATTTAAAAAAAAAAAAAAAACTTCTGTTTTACGGTACAAAACATTTTGGGTTTCGGGGGGGGGGGCGGACCCGTCAGCCACCCCCCCTCTGGATACGGCCCTGACAGAAACTAAAACTACCTATTTTTGACCTCTGTTGTTCATCTGCATATTGAACAGGGTCAAAAAATGTTTTGTAAATTTCGCTGCCAAAAGGTTAATCCGTTAACTGTAAATGAGAAAGTTATGATATTTAATTGTGACTGATGAATAATGACTGACCAGTCATATGGAAGTAACAACAGTTGATGTGGGTCAGTATGACAACATATCGAAAACGACAATTTGTGATTATACTGTGGAACAAATTATGAATCCGATGGTAAGGATTTTCCCACTTATTTATTGTTCTCAATTACTAAATCAAGACCTTTTCAGTGTCTCAGCAACTTTGATCACCAATTGCATCATATTTGACAGAAAAAAATGCATATCATGTCTTGTTTCACGGATTTCTTGTCAAAACCTACGTAAGCCGTTTTTTTCTGCTGAATTATTTACTAGTTCTGCTTCATCACTTTTCATTGTAGTACGCATTAGAGAGTAATTTCTTGAGAAGTTTCGGAGTTATTTTTGTTTTTTCTTACATTTGACTTCTTGAGACAAGAAGAGAGTTGGGTGGCATTGGAAGATCCTCTTAAAAATTACTCTACTTCATTAATATACATATATACATTTATAATTTAAATTTTATTCATTTATTTATTTATATTTCGATAAAATAACATGATTTTACTTGCGGAAAATCAAATTACAAATTTCTTGAATTTATGTTCTTTTGAAAGAAAAAGTTATTGAACTAAAAACACCCAATTTTATCACCTACCCCACATTAAAATATGTAAGAACGGCATAAACAAATTAACACCACCTTTTGGACAGCCCTCTTTGCACGTATGAAAATGTTCATAAACCCTAAAAAACAAACTTCGTTAACTTTTTATACTTTAAGCATACAGATGTGTTTTTTAGAGAATATAAATTTAAACAATCAAATTAAAGTAGAAAATTTGTCGGTGTATTGAATTTAAACTTGAAAAAATGATAATCGAGGAGCAATTAACTTAAAATAAATTAAATTTATAAAATAATTAATTCATTATTTTAAAAATTCAAATAAATAAAAATTCCTCGGAATGTGTGGAAGAAAAGATAGCATAAGAGAAAAAAATACTTAAAAAAAGGGGGGGGGAATTATATATGAATGTGGAGTGCACTGTATCTATGTTTATTTCGGAATCTATGAAAACTCCTTGCACCCCAAGACACTTTTTCGTTGACAGATACACATATTAGAGAATATACAAAGATACATTTGATTAAAAAAAAAGCTTATGACAATGTAATCAGTGGCGGATCTAGCCGATCATTTTGGGAGGGGGCATCTAAAATTTTTGAACAAACTCTCGAGAAACATTATTAAAATGAATGATTCTAAAGGGAGAGTGAGGGTGTTTCGAATCCCCCCTTCCTTAATATTTTACCTTAGACGTTCTAAAAATCTAATTTTAAGCTACTTTTGCACGTATTAGAGAAAGCGATGGAGGATTTGTGAGCTCTCCCTCCGAAAAATTTCGAAATTAAAGCCATAAATACGCAAATTTAGTCTCTCTTTGGTCTCGTGAGCAATACAACAGCATTTAGAGAACGTCCAAGTGTCTAAAGTTGGAATCTAATATGATGCAAACGAAGGAGTAAAATTTTGGAAATAATAGTTCTTTTTCGAGGAGAGAGATATAATTTCTCTCCCAATTAAGGCTTAAATTTCTTTTAATGTAAAAAACATGTGCTAAATTTTATTATTTTCTCATAATATTTTCGACCTTTTTTTTCTTAAAAAAAAAATCCTACAATCACAAGGCTTTGGGAGGGGCCTCTAGATCCGCCCCTGAATGTAATCTTGGTAATAGCTAATAACAATGTAATAGGCTTTACTCCCATCTACTCAATCAGGAAGTTTCGAATATAAAGGGCAAAATATATGGATGTGTCTGTAATTTATTTTCTTTTACATTATAAGTAAATTTAATTTTTGTCAAAATCTTTTGTTTGACATAAAACTGAATTAAATTGTAAGCGTGAATTACATTCAATAAAATCAAAATAAAAATTGAAAAAGCAAAATGAGCAACCTTCAATTGAATAGGGTTGTTTCCTTCAGTCAATTCCTGAAATTGATAGAATAAGCAAATAAATAAATAAAGAAATAAATAAAATAACATGGAGCCCCCCCCCCCCAAAAAAAAGTTTTTTTTTATTTTCCTAAGTTATTTTTTGTTTAATTTCTTTAAATGTCCAATTTTGGAAATAGGGCGTGGCCTTCATGACGTCCCAAGTGATGAACTTTGGCGCGCTACTCCATTGGCGCACTAAATTTTTACGCTTTGCTGTCAACTGCGTTACCAGGTTTCGATAATTTGCGCTGTGCGCTAATGGCATCAGTGAATGGCATTTCATTACTTGTGATGTCATGTGCAAAAGCGTAAAAAAATGAATTTCAATCTGCGCAACAATTAAAATAATTGTTAAAAAACGTTAAACGTTGTCAAATTATTTAAAAAATGGTCAAATCCTATGTTTTTTAGGCATGCTGTATCAGAAAAAAAAATATACTTTTAAGATTTCTGAAACGACCCTCTTCAAGTATATACTATTTTATGCAATTTTCATATTGTTCCTTTCCTTTGTGGTTTTAATATTTTTTCATTTTACGCTGCATAAAAGTCCAGCCTCAATTTTCATTACATTTAAGCTTATACTAAAAGCAAAAAAGTTTAACTAATCCGATTGGAATCAGAAACCGTTGGCTTCACTTCAATCGCTTCTATGTAACTCCGTGTTTTCGATTGTTTTTCGATTTGTTCTTTAAGTTAAGTTTTTCATTTATTCTTTACATGCGAAGATAAACGTTTACTTCCGTTTTAGGTAGATCACTTAAAGCCATACAATACAGTTATTCACACATATTTACCTCCCCCCAAAGAAATCTAAATGGCTAATCTTTCTATTGTTGTCGGATTTACGCTCTCGAATATAAATAACCTGAAGGTTTATCCAATTCCTGGCAAGCCCTTGAAAGCGAACAAACTCTCTCACAGAATCAACAAATAGGGTACAAAAAATCTGCGTTTCTGCTTCAACAAACCTCCACATCATTCTTCTCACGTTTTGTGTGTCATGCTCCAGCGAAAGCTGCGAAGATGCCCAATGGATTGGAGGTGGAGAGACGGAGTCAAGGACATGCTAATCGTATTTTTAATGTGCAAGATCTGATTGTCGAAGAAAGTGATATCGTCTGCTACTTGCGAGACGGAAGAATCTGATAAAAAGGAACAACGGTGCTATAAACTCATAGACTAATAATAAGAGTAGACCGAGCTTTCTCATTCTTGCTGATGAAGAAAATTGGTTCATAGATGTATCATGTGACTAGTGGAAGGGCTTGGCGAAGACTTTGGCAGCATGGTTGCTAGATGGCAGCATTATCTATAGTTTGGCACTCGATATGTATTTTAAGACAATGTGTTTTCATTAAAAAAAACTTCCAGGTGCAGAGATTGAACTGTTTTTCTTTTAGTTATGCATTATTTTGACATTAGTAATAGTTTTTGATCAGTTTTCGGTAACTTTTATTTCATTTGGAGCTGTCAGCGTTGACGTGAACGAAATGGCGTAAACGTTTTGAGTTAACGCAAAAATGTACTAATCGGTATCTTAAATTGAAACTGTAGGTAAAAATCTTACCGTTTGCTGATTCTTCTTGGTCGCTTGCATCTTTTATTGCTTAGAGAGTTATTTAAATTGACTAAAGAAAATGCACAATACTATCTAAACGAAAAACTCACTATATTAACAAAATGTTTACAACTTAGAATAACAAATTTACAAATCGGACTCCATAAAAGATCATTCTTTCGTGTTCCATAAATTCTATTTATTTTATTTCGCGCTGGCGTTGATCGTCTGCTACGATTAACGCCCGCTGTTGCTAGGATATCCACCAGTCACATGGTTTGGTTTATGAGCAGCAAAAGGGTTGCCATAGCTCGGTCTACTCTTATTATTAGTCTATGTATAAACTTGACCACGGCGAGGGGTACAACTGTGACCGTCGCTAGGGGAGGCCTGCTCGCTAGGGGGATTGAGTCATCACTTTGCGGGAAGAAATTCAGACCTCCTTGAATACGCGAAGTAGAATCCGAAATGTTTTTGCATTTGATACTGCGTGCTATTTTTTAAACATTTCGAAATACACATGTTATTAATTTTAGATAAGAATCAAAGCGATTTTTTATCTCATCGTTTCAAATTCTTAATGAAAGGAAAGAAAGGTTTGAATCTCAGCGATTTTTCTTTTTTCCTTTTCTAAGCTTATTTCTTCCTGCTAGTTTATTTTTATTGTTATTTCTTTTAATTTAAAAAAAAAAGAACTATACTTATATAAAATAGTTTTTTCTTCCTCCATATGCTCAAAATAAATTCCATGAAACTGGAGTTATGCATTTCAGTAGCTGAAAACTTAATGTAAAATTTAAAAATGTAGTGAAACAAATAAATAGTAAACTCACTCTTTGAAATGATAAAAAAATAATTTGAATTTCATTCTTAAGGGCATTGTTGAAGTCTTCACTTTTTCAGCTTTCTTTATTAATCTTTTTTTCCCCATTAAGAACGTTGTAATTTACAAAAGGTGTCTTTAGACACCTATATTAATTGCTTGAAGTAAAATTTAACAAAAAAAAAATATTAAAGAAAAAGTAATAATAACGATAATTATTTGAGTAGTCTTAAAAAATTTGTACCAAATTACATCATAAGTTTTTTTTTTTTTTTTTTTTTGCTTTTTTTTACAAAACTTACGAATTTGTAGAAATTTCTTTCCCAAAGATCAATAACTTGGAACCATAATTTAAGAATGAATAGAGAAAAGGTCATTTTAATTTGTCCCTTTTTCTTCATGAAACATTCCAGTTCGTTTCAAAAATATACGTATTCCAAAAATAGTTTTAATAAGCACAAAAAAGATATAATCTCTTCTTACAGCCTCCCCCTCTCCCCGAAATCATGCAAGTTGGCACTTCGGGGGCTATATTGTCACCCCTATGTACTTGCTCCGACGTACTTCCAATACGAGAGCCCCCCCCCCTTCCCCCGCAAAATAATTTCTGAGCACGGTCTTACATCGAATTATTTTCAAAAATCTCTCACAAAATAAGCAACAAACAGTAAAATCAGCATTTATCGAGCAGAAGAATGGTTATGGCAGCAAAATTCATCTGCATAACTTCCAGTGAAATGAAAAAATCACTTCCGTATTGATAGGATTTTATTTTTCAATATAGGTGTGAGGAAGTGTGGTTTGCGTCATTAATAACAATTTTGGCGCTATGTCAATCTAATAATGTACACTCTTTCAACCCAAAACATAAATAACATCGACCAAGTCAAGTATCTTTTTACTTGAGCCAAGCTATAGACATGGTCACACATCTTAACGCTAAATGCATTAAACTTGACATTACAAAATAGGGACATTATTGTTTACTCCGCTTATTTGAAAACTAATTTTTTTTTCTTTGGGATTTGACGTCGCATTGACGTTTTTGCGGTTCATCAACCTATGAAAATTTCGTCGCGTTTCAATAAATTATTTTCATTTTATAACAATTTTTCTATTTGTTGCTTATGTTTTGAGACATAATGAACATATTTGTTTCTCCGGAAAACAAATAGCTAGAAACTTAATGACGACATGCAATACAACTCGCCAATTTTATTAAAAATATTCCCGGCATTGTTTTTCATGCATTACAGTTTTTTAGGGAAAAATAATAGTAATAACTGAAATTATATGTTGAATTAAGTCAAAATTGTAGCTTGTATATTTTTTAACTCTATTTAAAAATTGTTACATCAGGAAGAAACGTTCCACCCATTATGTTATTTTTTTAATTCCTTTCATTTATGCATCATCTATTTTCAATTTTAACATGCAAACTATAATTTAGTATATTACTCATTCGGTATTTTACATTTTTTATTACTTCCCTTTCTACTGTTTTCTATTTTTTCTTTCTTTATTTTATAATGAGTGCAACTCTTCAGCTCTTAATATCTCTCACAAAGCTCGTCGAGCTATTCGCAGATTCGTTATACGACGTCTGGATTTTCCAGGGTTGCAAAATCGACAGCGAGAGGAGGGAAGAATAATAAGAAAAGAGAGACGAGAAACCACAAAATTACAACCACTTTGTCAGTTTATCCCTCGAATTAAAAATCCGGTCCATTTGACTACCTCCCCCCTCCCCCCGAGAGCCAAGCCAGGCCATTTATCAGTTTAGTCGCTGCCCCCTCCCCCCCCCCAAAGTCTCAGTCTCAACTTTCTAGGGCTGATATGGGCTATCGTCATCTCTATTGAGCCACCAGGGCCGATGAGAGGCCATGTCAGCCTAGTTAGAAACTAAGGGCCCGATCCTTTAGGGGGCCCGCTTTGGAATCGGAGCAAAATTAATACATAAATGTTATAAATTTTATGAGAGGAAGGTGGTCCAGTGACCAAACTGAAAAGGGACTTTCCTTTGCTCTCGGCGGCCCTGATTACCACCAAAATTACAAATTAAAGAGCACACTCTTTACATTTGCTAAAATGCAAAAGCTAATTTTTACTTCCTTTTTTTTATAATTATAAAAAACTTCTATTAAGTTAGGCAAATTGTTTTAAATATATATCGAAAGCATAGAAATGCATTTGATTTTGATTTGTTATTTATGAATATAAAGCTCAGTTACAGTTGAACACACTGATTTAAGCTCAAGTATATCTTTCAAGTTCAAAGTGAAAATACACGTTGACCAAAAAGATCCAAACTGCATAATTACCAATTCCATTTAAAAAAAAAAAAAAAAAAACTTAGATTTTTTTTAAAAAATTTGCATTGTTTTCTGCAAGACCAACCATAATCCTTGAGACTTTTAAACAACAGCAAACAGAAATCATTTTAAATCTGATTCTGCAGCAAATCAAAATCCTTCTTGGAAGACAGATCCCTGCTCATTCACGTGTTTCAGGCCGTGAACCGGAATACCTGTAGCGTCAAAGCGATGACCAATAAGCAGAATCACTTTTTGAGGCTGGAATATTTCGGGGAAAGTTCACTCACCGAGATAATGTTCTTAACTATGGTACACCTTTCACCGAGCATTGAATTATGAACGGAAAACAACATGAGCGTTGTAGTGATCGTAGCCGATTAACTTCTTTTAGTATCGAGAAGCTAATCCTTCGATATAAAAATTAAAAGAGAGATTAATACATAAAAAATCATGGCTGTATTTAAGGCGTGGGTTTTTAGGGTTTAACACCCCTCTGAAATTTTTCAAAACTATTCCAAAATATGCTTTTTATTACAGTGAAACCTGTGTAAGTTGACAATTTGTGGTGCACTACTTTAGTGGTCAACTTACAAAGGTTGATTTATGTGATAAGGGCTAATTCCGTGCCTGAAAAAAGCGGTCAACTTAGATAGGTGGTCAACTTACAAGGGTGGTCAACTTCAGTTTTTACTGTACCTTTTTATTTCTTGAAAAACTTATTTTTTCTGATTTATTTATTTGTTTAGCTATTTCCTTATTTTAAACAAGCGCGGTACCCGCACGGCTTTGCCCGTAGTAGAAAATTAAAAGGTCATTTGGTTCGCCTGTATGTTTGCAAATAATGGATGATGAATTTCTTGCCCATTTGCTATGTTAATTTGCTCGCCCTTGTCATGGTAATTTGCTCGTCCACGATACGATAATTTACTTGTCCACGTATGGTAATTTGCTCGTCCACGTTATAGTAATTTATTCGTTCATGTTGTGATAATTTGCTCAGTAAAATGTTCTTAAAATTGGAATAGAAAAAGAAAAAAAATCGAATTTTCGAAAATCTCGCTGTGAGGTGTACACCTCATGCTACAAACTGTTTTTGCACTGAATTTCATGAAAATCAGCAGGACGGTTTAGGCGCTATGCGCGTCACAGAGATCCTGACAGAGATCCAGATGTCCAGACAAACTTTGAGATAATTAGTAAAGATAAAAACTAATGTCAAGTCAGGAAGATATATGTTATTTTTACTTGTTTTTGTTTTAGGTTTCTTAAAAATTTGTCAGTGTCTTCGACTTTTGATTGACACATGTTTTTGGTTAAATTCAAAATGTTTTATCAACTTTACCTTTTTTTTTTGAGTAAAAAGGTTAATACTAGAGTATTCCACCAATATCCTGAGGGGGGAAAATACAAAATAACCATTTTTTACTTTCTTCTATATCTAATACATAGAAGAAAGTATTGGATTCGTGCAAATTTTCGAATTTCGAAGGATTCGAACGTTTTGAGGTGTGCTGAGTCCATTTCGACTATTTTTGGAAAATGTCTGTCTGTCTGTGTGTGTGTATGTATGTGTGTGTGTGTATGTGTGTGTGTGTGTCACGTCTGTGTGTGACCAGTTTTTTGTGGCCGCTCTACAGCAAAAACTACCGCATGAAATCGAACGAAATTTGGTACACATATGTGCCCCTATGTGAACTTGTGCCCATTGGTTTTTGGCGCGAATTCCTCCAAGGGGGGTGGAGCAATGGGACGTTTTTTGAGTTACGCGTGCTTGCTATTCCTCAGGAAGTAACTGGCGGAATCAGACAAAATTTGGTCCATATGTTGCCATTAACAGGAACAGGTGCTGATTCAATTTTGGTGTCAATAACTCAAACGGGGGTTGAGCTATAGAACGTTTTTGGTCGTCAATTGTGACTGCTGTACCTCAAGAAATAATGAACAGAATGAAAGAAAAATTTATCGGCAAGTAGTCCTTAGTGGGTATAAGAGTTGATTTTATTTTGGTGTCAACAGCTAAAAAGGGGGTAGCGCAATCGCCCGTTCTTTTTTTCCATTGTGAGTGCCCTATCTCAAGAAGTAATGCTACGTTCTGGTTGAAATTTGGAATATATGTGAATCCATATGTAAACAGGCTTTGGTTCAATTTTGACGCCAATCGCTCCAAGAGGTGTTGATTTTTTTTTTTTTTTTGAATAAAAATAGCTTTATTAAAGCAACAATAAGAAAGATAAATCGTAATAGATTGTCGTCTGCGTATTTCTCGTGATTTTAATTGAATGGAAATGATCGGAAATATTATCTCAATTATTTAAAATTTTTAACTGTTGCCATCTTATGTTTGTTAACAAATAAAATATTTGTAATTCATTCAAGCAAGGCTTTTAAAATAACTTTCAATTTTCGCTCTTTGCTTTGCTTTTGCAATAATTCAGACATTGGGATGGTAGTCAAGTTTTTGCATGTGTAATTTTGTTTTTTTGGGAATATTGCTTCCTCGTCAAGCATGGGGAGGGATCAGAAAAAAAAAAAGAAAAATATAGAAGAAAGTTTCGTGATGGCCATAACATACTAGTTAAGTACTGATTTCATCATGAAAAAAAACTAGTATGTTGTGGCCATCACGAAACTTTCTTCTATATCTTTCTTGTGAATTCTGATCAATCCCTATGCTTGAAAAGAATGCAATATTCCCAGCAAAAAAAAAAAAAAAAAAACTTGACGACCGTCCGAATTCCTGAATTCCCGCAAAAGCAAAGCAAAGAACGACTTGAAAGTTATTTTAAAAGCCTTGCTTGAATTAATTAGATGTTTTATTTGTTAACAAACATAAAATGGCAACAGTTATTAATTTTAAATCATTGCGATAACATTTCCGATTATCTCCCGAAAATTAAAATCACGTGAAATAAGCAGACGAGAATATTGTAATTTATCTTTCTTATTGTTGCATTTATAAAGCTATTTTTATTAACACAAAAAAAAATCAGACCCCCATGGAGCGATTGGCGCCAAAATTGAAACAACGCCTATTTACAAATAGATTCACATTTATTCCAAATTTCATCCAGAACGTAGCATTACTTCTTGAGAAATGGCACTCACAATGAAAAAAAAAGAACATTCGATTGCGCCACCCCCTTTTCAGTTTTTGACACCAAAATAAAATCAGCTCTTATACCTACTAAGGTCTACTTGCCGATAAATTTTTCTTTCATTCCGTTCATTATTTCTTGAGATACAGCAGTCACAATTGACGACAAAAAACGTTCTATAGCTCAACCCCCGTTTGAGTTATTGACACCAAAATTGAATCAGCACCTGTTCCTGTTAATGGCAACATATGGTCCAAATTTTGTTTGATTCCGCCAGTTACTTCCTGAGGAATAGCAAGCACGCGTAACTCAAAAAACGTCCCATTGCTCCACCCCCCTTGGAGGAATTCGCGCCAAAAACCAATGGGCACAAGTTCACATAGGGGCACATATGTGTACCAAATTTCGTTCGATTTCGTGCGGTAGTTTTTGCTGTAGAGCGGCCACAAAAAACTGGTCACACACAGACGTGACACACACACATACACACATACATACACACACACATACATACACACACACAGACAGACAGACATTTTCCAAAAATAGTCGAAATGGACTCAGCACACCTCAAAACGTTCGAATCCGTCAAAATTCGAAATTCGAAAATTTGCACGAATCCAATACTTTCTTCTATATATTAGATATAGAAGAAAGTAAAAATGAGTGTGAAATATTATAACAGAGCAAGCTTAAAATGTATTTTGAACGAGAAGAGGTTTTGACACAAAGATGATACACTCATGTATACAACATCGTGACACACGATTCTTTTTTTTTCACCCCGTACCCGAGTTATACAGATTTTTCCCGCTACCCCCGCCATGGTATTACATTTTTGTGCTGTTGAATCGTATTGGGCAAAATTTCTATCCCGTTATCTCAAATAGTATGGAAGACGTGTTTAAAAATCATCTAAAAGTGGCACAATGTTAGCGCACTTGACGGTATTTCAGTTCCTAAAGATGGTTTACTTGCCTGCGAAACTATTGTATCATCTGTTTCAAACTATTTACCCAGTTGTAAGCATCACTCAAATTTAACCAGGGGTGCCCACCTAGGGAGAAGGGGGGGGGGTATTTTTATCTTTTATGGGGGGAGGCTCTTGATTTTGCGGGGTCTTAGCAACATTTAGGGGAGGGGGGGTACCCCCAATTTAACCGATGGCTCAGTGAAAATAACAAACTTCCAATAATATAAAGTGCCAAAGTATGCTGTGCTTCGAATTTCCCGTTTCTGACTTTACAATGGAAATGACAGAGAGAGAGAGGGAGAGAGAGAGAGAAACATAACTACGACCAGAGAACTACGACTGACAGATTTTAATAAACGTGACTATAATTTGTTTTCTCCTGCAATTGTTCCGATAATTTAGCAGTGGAAATTCACGCCTCGCTATTGTGGCCGCCGTTTCCTTTCCGTGGCAGACACGATGTTGCGTCATGAACTGAAAAAAATGCTGACAATCGAACAAACAGGACCCCATACCATGCGGATGAACTTCAATTGAGCGAGGGTAGCTGCGAACCTGATTGTTTCAAGTCGGATATTTCCAATGGGATTTTCTTCTCTCTCTCTCTTTTTTTGTGCCTGAATTTTTTTCTCCGAAGATAAGAGTTGATGTTTTCCTTGCTCATAAGAAATGAGTTTTCTTTTTTGAGTGCAAGATTTGAAACATCTTTTAACTTAAATTTTCTAGCAAGGCTGCGGAGTCGGAAGAAAATTGATTAACTCCGAGTCCTGAAATTTTAAAACCTCCGCTCCGTCTCCTTTACCAACAGTGGCGTAGCTACAGTTTCTGCCGGCCGGGCGGTGACTCTATTTTCCGCCCTTTTATTAAGACATATCTAATACATTAAACCATTGAAAATTATTGAACTTAAAATTAAAAACTTTAGTTAAGGGAAAAAAATTAATCCGTATTCTTCCTACAAAAAAAGGGGGGGGGGTGTCTGGCGCCTATCCCGGAGAACTACTCTAAATTTACATCAAAAAATCGAAGGTAAAAGTGACGTTTGGAAAAAAGGTAGGGGGGGGGGGTTGCCTCCAAAATCTTCATCAAAACTGAAGTCAGTTTCAGCCTTTGTTGACGTTAGAAAGACGGGGTCTTTTCTGTAATATTTTCCATAATTTGCGTTTTAAAAATGCATTTTAAGTCTATCATAGAGAACGCTAAGGGAATTAGGGAGGTTCAGAGGATCACTGCGGAAATATTTCAACTTTGAACACTGAGAAGCGCAGTCGTATAGTTATACCGAAACCTTATATTTCAAAGAATTCTTTTTTTTCCTCCAGTAATAGATTTGAAATATGAGTCCATTATTTAGATTTTTTTTCTCATCATACCCCAAAAGTATGCCGCCCGGGGCGCACCGCCCCCTTCGCCCCACCCATGCTATGCCGCTGTTTACCCCCAAAATCAGCCAAACTTCGACTCCGACTTTGTAGCCATGGCAGAGTTGCGGACTCCGGAGGGAAAATTACTGACTCCGTCTCTCAAAATGATAAAGCTTCCGACTCCCGACTCCTTCATTCTAAAACCAGTCTGACTCAGTCAGACTCCATAACTCTGCTTCCTCAGCCCTTGTTGTAGAGCTTCCGCAGCCCGTGTAGCATAGGGTAATTCGACCAATGAATGAAGTGGACGAAATTCGTAATTACTTTCTGAAACGTAAGGTTTCAGGAGCTATTTCTTACTACTAAACGGTACGACCTTGAGGGTCACGGATCTGGACGAAATTCTGGGTTTATGTCAATTCGTGTTAGATATGACCCTAGGTCAAGCGATTTGACAGCATAGGCTCTAGTTCGACCGCAATGGGGGTCCAAAGTTGCTAGTTTAGCTCCAAAAAAGTAATGGTTTTTCCTCTTGAAATTAAACTTTTTTACCCTTTTCTTGCTATTGGATTGCAGTATCACCCAACTGAATGCATCCACAATCTATAATAAATTCCCCTGTCCCTACGTTCTACTAACAAGAGACGCGAAACATATTATAAGAGCAAATATTGTACCAAAGCTTCAAATTCCAAGGAAAACACGATTTCAGTTATGGAGCAAAACAAGCAAGTTCAGACCCTCCTTGCAACCGAACTAAAGCCTATGCACTAAAATTATTTTACATGAGCTCATATCTAGTACGAACTGACCTAAACCCAGAAGTTTATCCAGATTCGTGACCCTCAAGTTTTTGTCGTCTGAACCAGACTGAGTTCCAGGACTCCAGAATCGAAATGGCGTTTCCATTGGAATTTGAAACTTTAACGTTGTATTTGCTCTCAGTATACATTCGGTGTCTCTTATCAGTACAGTGTAGTAGGGGAGGGGGGATTTATTCTATGTTGTGTCAATGCATTCAGTTGGCTTTTGCTGCTTTGAAATTGCAAAAAAAAATTTAAAACAAGATTTATTTCAAATGATAAACCATTGCGTTTCTGGACTCAACTATCACCTTTGGTCCCCCGTTATAGCCGAATTAGGGCCTATGCAGAAGAACCGCTTTACCTGGGTTCATATCTAATGTGAACTGGCCTAAATTCAGAATTTCATCTAGATCTGTGACCCTCAAGGTCGTGCCGTTTGGTTGTTAGACGAATTTCAAAAAGGAATTGAGTACAGTTGGGGCAAATCTAACCAGGCAGTATTTTTGAGGCTACGCATATTCTAATCACAGCATTGCGACGCTGCGTGGTAAAGTTTTCCCCAACTATAGAAAATGTTTCGCTTGTCCAGTGGTTTGAGGCGTTCATTTGGTGAGGTGCTAGACCACTTTTTTCCAAAATCCCAACAAAACCTGAAGCAAAACAATATAAGGTTCACAGTTTTTTTTTTTTTTTTTTTGAGCAATCACGATTGCTTATTGTCCTCACTTGACCGTCTTTGGCGTCTGGTTCCTTTTTCAGCTTGGACCAGCAGCACCACCGCCCACCGTCCTCTGCAGGCGCGGCTCCTCCGGTCCCGAGCTATCCCGCTCTCCTGATCGGAGGCGTCCATGTCCTACACACACGCACACTCACACACTCACACATATACACACAAACGACTTAACACACATACACTCACACACGCCTACGTGCATACACACAGGTCTACGCACACACCCAAGCCTACACACACATAACTATGCACACGTATCCTCCCAGGAGGAGGGGCAGGAGCCGTTTCTAGAAACAATAACTGCAATGAGTCTTCACGAGTCCTGTCGCAACTCGTGATTGCGAAACACATAATTTGAGTTCAAAATTTCAGAATTCAAATTAATTTTCTTTTTTTTTTTTTTTTTTTTTTGATATAAATACAGGGTGATTCAAAAAGAATTAAGGGGTTTCAAACGTGTGTATTTCTAGGAGCACAGATAGCACAAAAACGATTTTTTTCACGTTCTGAAATCCTTCTGAAGGTGTTCTATATGCTTTTCTCCTGACGCCTGAACGATATCACACATACACTCAAACTCTGCTGTACACATTGTGGCATGCACGCAGTAACAGAAGCAAGTACTGCAGTCATCCAATATTTCAGTTTGGCAAGATTAGCAGGTAAAACGGGGTATAAACACAGTATCCTTTACATATCAAAGCAGGGATAAATCTCATGGTGTTAGATCTGGTGACCTAGAAGTCCAAGAAGTCATAAGTTATTGAATTACTTTCTCTCCTGTGCGCCATTTTGACTAACTGAATAATAAACAACAAGTATCTATGATAACACGCAGTCATCTAACGGTAGACAATTGAAACTTTACAGCTCTCTCTATCATTCAAGTTCCACCAGCGTGTTGCAGCTCAAATATTCCCCCCCCCCCAAAAAAAAAAACAGCCTTATGAAACCCCATCATTGTGTTCAAATCATCCTGCAATTAAGCATATGAATAAGAATGTTTTAATAGCACCAAATGCTAGTTTTTGACGGTGTTAAGATTTTCTGAAAATGAGATGGCGCGAAAGTGCTCATTTACTGATCAGACCACCCTGTAACCATTCATTTACGTCCAAGTGACATATTCTTCCTCTGTGGCTCGTTCGTGATCGTACAATTTGCTGACACGTTTTTCAATGACATAGCGTTAAAGTGAAAGCATTTATTTTTCCTCATGTTGACATTTTATTGCTTCAAAATTAATCACTCCAAAAAAAAAAAAAAAAAGCACTCTTCCTTTTTGCTTAACTCTGAAATAAAAAGTTACTAATTTGAATGCAACATCTAAAACGGAAAATAATATTAGAGCTCTGAGTAATATTTAGTGAACTTTTTGGACGGAACTCTTAGATGAGGATATAATTTAGGGTTAATAAATTTACATAGCATTGTGCGAAAAAATTTAGTCGGTCTGAACACTGCAAGTACAACTTCAAAATAGAAATAAAACTGCTCCCTCTTTTCTTTTCTTTCTTTCTTTTTTTGAATTGACTCAAACAAAACAACCTAAAAAATAGTGAACCAGTATGAGAAAAATGCCCCTTTCAGAGACAGATGCTTCTCAAAACAGGAAAGAAAGGAAAAAAAAAAATTTTTTTTTGTTAAATGAAGATTTTGATGATTATGGACTCAGTTTTTTTTTCTTATTTTTTTTTCCCTTTTTTTTAACATGTGGTGAAGTTTGAGTCCTAAATGAATGTTTTGTAAGCTTAATGGAAACCTATGGTAAATTTTACGAGCTAGGATAAGCGCAATTGACTACCAAGTCTATATCTTTGGAGCCATTCATTAATTACGTAAGGATGATTTTGCCAACTTTGATCTCCCCCTCAACCAGGTACGTAAGATTTTTCAAACCCCTCCCCCCTATTCTTACGTAAGACTCCATTTAGTTTTTCAAAATGATAAAATAACGAATCTTACATCACTGGAATCGTAATTAAATTCACTATTACTCTGGAATCTAGACTGAATGTTTTTCCGACATTTTTTGTATATGATGCGATACTAATTAAAAATAAAACATGCTATGATAATGCGATTCTTTTATTATATTTTACACTATTCATTCTTTGTGAAACAAACAAAAACAGCTCCTATTACATTTCTTACGTTCCAGATGCAAATGGAATGTGATCTCTGCCAAACCACTTCCTCTCGCGATTTTTGATATAAAATATCGACTTGGAAAATATTACGTAAGAATGGGATTTGACTCCCCCTCCCCCCGAAGTAAGGGAATGTAGAGATTTTTCCAATCCCCCTCCCCCTAGGGACCCTTACATAATTAATCAATGGCCCCTTTGTTTCACAAATGCCAAATGAATAACTTTCGGATTTTTCCTATATTAATCTATGTATTTTTTATGCTAATGTATGTATGTATGTATGCATTGGGCAGAAAAAAAAAGTGTACTTGAAAACGAATATATCATAGCCTTGAAAAAAAAAATAATAATTAAAAAAAGACACCCAGCAATAAGATTTTTCGTCATTGTGAATATTGCTCAATTCAATATTTAGCTGTGATTTCGCAAGAAAGAGATGATGAAAATTCATCTACAGCTAAAATCTGTTTCGTTAAGCATGTTATGAAATGCTTGCGTTTTTTATTCGCAGTTGTGTACTATTAACAATTTTTGAGATTAATATCAAAATTTTACCAACTGAGCACAAAAATCCGATTTTGACGACTTATTCTGCATAAAAAATTTATTCATGAAGTTTTCGTTAAAAAAAAGGTCATAGTCAAAACGACTTTCCTTTGTTGCTTTGACGGATGCTTTTAAAATGACGATTCAAATGGTAATGAAATGACACTTTTTACGGTAAAAAGGTAAGGGAAAGGGGGCTGACGTCGTGTTCAATCACCTTTTGATAAACATTTTTTTTTTTTTTTTTACATTTCATAGAGTTTTATACATAATTTTTCAACAGCTCAACTGTGTTTTGCTCAAAGTAATGTTACAAATTTTTAAAATATTAAACATAAATTTGAATACAATTGAATGCTAAGATGAAAATCTCTCAATGCCTCTTTGTGCTATGGAATGAGTATACATTCGTAACCCATTTCACTTTTCTAAGTAAACCGTTTACTTTTATTCCGAAACATTGCAATAACGTTTTTCTCTCCGAAAATGGGTTCAGTATAACCTCGAAACGTATGTTTGGAACTGAAAATTGAAACCAAACTTAAGTAGCATTATATAACATTTTTCAGGAAAAACATCTTCAAATCCGGACATTTTCCCCATCCGGACATTAATCCGGACGAGGGCTTTGAAAACTGGGTTGTCCGGACGAAATCCGGGCGCCTAGTACTTATTTTGCTAAGTAATAAAATATTAGCAGTTAAAGAAGCAACATTAAGATCATTTATCAATCTTACTAATTATTTGATTACTTCCATAAGTAGGGGAATGTGGGGCAAAGTGAAATAGCAAGACAAAATGAAATGATGGAATATTTACTCCTCTTTTAGCGCCACTTACCTAGTAACATTTTAACAATGTAGTAACATATGCAGGCTATTCCAGTCAAGTAAAAATTACCTCTGAAAATCAAAGCATGTGATAATACAAGCAATTTTCAAAAATGGGTACTCAAATTGTAATATTTTGTTGTAAGTCAAAAATTATTTTGATATTATCAAATGATAAAGTTCTTCTTCTTAACATTTTAAATATTAATTGGGACCTTTTAATATTCAGTGCAAAATTTATTTAACTAATATTTAGCTTATTTGTATCTTTAATATTTTTCACAAATAGTCAACGGGGCAAAGTGAAATAGTTTATTTCGTTTTCTTATTCAATCATTTACTAAATCACATACGTATTCATTTTATATTCCTTTATTTAATAATTCACGTATTAATTTATTCATTCACTTATTTTCTCATTCATTCATAATTTTATTCACTCATTAATTTTTTCTAATGTAGTAATTAATTATCTTATTTATTAATTACTTTATTGTTTCGTTATCTTCTCATTTATTCAATTTTTTTTGCTCAAAAATGTTTTTTACAATCGAATAGAAAGTATTTCATTCGAAAAATATTTCACTTTTCACTTTGCCCCCTGAAAAACAAAAGTAAAGATTTTACGGTGTTTTTTAATACACAATTTTACTGCCAAAAATTAAAAAAAAAATGTTTCAATACAAGTTTTACCATAAAATACAATGTTCTTTCCTTGTGTGTTGTAATTTTCAAAACAAATTTTCAATTTGATCATTTTGAAAACGCTCAGTCATCTTAACCATTTCACTTTGCCCCACATTTTCCTACACATGATTTTTTCTGAGGATATAAAGCTATTGCGCCCGTTCACTTCAAAAAACGTTTTTCTCGCTAAAAAAATGAAATAGTCACCTGAATCAAAGTTTCTGACGCAATCGTGGTCTAAGCGTAACATCTCATCCTCTGTTTAATTTCTGAATCGTGTTACGTTGAGCTTTTATTGTATCAGTAGTTGTGTGTGACATCAGATCGCACTTGATAAGAGCCATTAACTGAAGATAAGAGATAGAAGAAACTGGGTTAAAAAGCAGAAGTGATTTGACCGAGGTCAATCTTTTTAATTCACCGCCTACGAGTTGTTTCAACAAGCGATCATGACAAGTGGAATGTATGTTGATCGTCTGCGGATTATTGTACCAAGCTGCTTCTCAACAATAAATAAAAGAAACTAAAAAATTAAATTGAAAAAAAAAATCTTTTTTATTTTGACAACTTGAATTAAAATTATTGCGATGGGACCTTACTTGTTGGGTTTCTTATTTCATGGACTGGAATGGAAATGGCCAAAAAATTTGCTCCCGTCATATTATGACGGTTGATAATCCAGAATAGGTAAGACGAGGCATATCCATAAAAATAAATAAATAAATAAAAAATTAAAAAAAAAGGTCATTACGATGCGATTGTCAAAATGAAGATTTTATGACCGATATCCACCAGTACACTTATCTTAAAGATTATTTAGTGTGTTATGATGTTATGTACTTTTATTTACCAATCTTCCTAAAAAAAATATGAATAAAATCAATTGCAGATAATTTGTAACTAACGACGAAAATTTCCCTCTCAAAATAAATATGAAAAAAAAAAAAAAGTCGTTATGAAAAACTGAAAAATCAGAGCAACATCAACTTTAGTCAAGTGAGGATAGTAAGCAATTTGTGATTGCTCAATAAATAAAATCGATACTTTAATATCAAGCAGCACTAACAACAAATTCAAGGGAAGGGTAAAACTGCAGTCTCTAGGTACTTCAAAGAGCTGTTTCTTGTGCGTAAAACTGCTTTTTATTGACTTATTTTGATCTAACTTTCGTCCTGTTTGAACAAAATAGAGGCCTTCCTAAATCGATCTTCTCAGCAAAGACTATACATTTGCACGAAAGCAATATTTACAGGAAAATTTTGTTTCTCCTAAAGATTGTAACTGGAACAAAAAACCAATTTCGGCAACGTTGTTCGGCTTCTTGCTGTTTAGTCTTTGGAGGCTTGGGGGGGGGGGGATTTCTTGGCGGTACTTTCATCAAGAGGGGTATGTGTGCTAGACCAGCATTTCTCAGCCTTTTTTTTTTTTTTTTGCCCACGGACCGGTAAAAATTTTAAACCTCTTCGCAGATAGGTAAGAGTTTTCTTCTTCACAACAAATAAATAAATAAATAAGTAAATGAAAAATAGTATGAAGAAACTGTTACACAAGTTAATTATGAGATTTCAAATATGATTTACTTGCAATATTAATTCAATACAAAGATAATAATATTCAATTAATACTACTTCAACAGACAGCTGAAACTATACAGAAGTGATTTTTTTTTCCATTCTCGTTTTAAAATATATAATGTTCTGTATGGTGTACATTGTACAATAATGAATTGTGCATGGCATACAGCGTTTCGCAATGTTTTTGGCAACTTGACGGTTTAATAAATCGACGATTGAAACAAGTATACGATGGTCTATAAATTTATTATAGAAGTATAACTATACGTCGCAAGGGTCAGCTAGGGGTGGGAACCTTTAGGGGATCCATACTTCAGGGCCCTGAGTTTTAGGACATACTGCCAATCCTATTACGGTGTTTTATTCAGGGCCTGATTAAGGGTTCTTTTGTTAATGAGGCGACCTGATCAACAAACGGTCCTTCATACCCGTGCATCTGGGCATCATAATTTTAAGTTCACCAAAATAGCACTAATTTCTTTCATTCTCTGTCTCTCCTCTCTTTTTAGCGCTTTTTCAAATTATAAAAATTTAACAACAGGATTCTTCATTAACCCCTTTCTTTCATTTTTTAGCATTTTATTATACCCATTGCTATTAAATTATTGCTATGATTTTGATTAGCATGCGTGTTTGACTACTTTGAGACAGTAAATGTGCATATCAGCTTACGAGTAAGGGTAAGGGGAGGGGGGAGTGCATCAATTTGTGCCGGGATTTGTGAACAATATTTAGGCACAATCATTTGATTGCTTTTCTAGAAGAAAATAATTGTTTCCATTTTTGTGTAAGCACGATACCATTTTTTAGCAGGACCTTGGAATCTCTTTGGCTTGATAGGACTAGAAGTGGGCAATGTCGTTCTTTTTAATGATCCGTTCATCAGAGGATCGTTCATGTTTTTGACCCGCACAACTGAACTCGTTCGTTTGAACAACTCTGTTCTTAAAATAAAAAAATAAAAAAAACATGCATGTGATATCTCTATGAGACCTACTCACACACATTGAAAATGTTTCATTGGTTTCGTTACATTCATTTAAGGAAAAGCAGCGAAAACTACCTAATACTTAGAAAATATACCAATAAAAACTTAATCAAGAAATATTTTATTTAGGTTTAGATGTATGAAGCAATAATCAAAGTTAATTTTGTAAGCTACAATACTGTATTC
This sequence comes from Uloborus diversus, assembly GCF_026930045.1. Lineage (NCBI taxonomy): Eukaryota > Metazoa > Arthropoda > Arachnida > Araneae > Uloboridae > Uloborus > Uloborus diversus. The sequence goes on along the minus strand of NC_072739.1, from coordinate 80,586,158 downwards.
GAGTGCGAAGACATGTTTTCCCAAAAGTCATAGCTTCAATTCCTGCTTGGTACAAATTAAATAATTACTTTTTATTCAATAAATAATTAAATTGACATGACGTCGAAACATTTACAATATTAATCTTTAACAAAATAAAAAATCGTTGATTACCATCCTCGGAGAAAATATAGCAAAACATGATTTTGAGTGTATAATGTGAAAATAACACTAAAAGATATGCATTAAAAAAATTTAATTGGGAAATAAAATAACAGAGAGAGAGAGAAAGAACTCAATAAAATAAACATCATCGTTCAAAAGAACGGCCGTGTATTTTAATAGGCCGTGTAGTGTGAGTAGATCGTACTGCATCATTGATTTTAAGGAGTCATTCTTTTGATCTCGTTCGTTCATGAACGACACATCCCTAGATCGGACCCAAAAGTAATATATGCACAGTTTTTCAAAAAGCTTTAGCTTTCACATTTACTTACGCAAATTACGTATTTCGACGCGTTACAGTTAAAAGTTTAAGTTTGACTTTTAACGAAATTCTCTTATTTAAAGGTGAGAAAGAAAAACCAAGCATTAAAAAATGAGTATAGGTTCTTAAACTTAGTTTTTTGCAAACAAATTGGCAAAACATTCAGCAGACGACGAGTCATGTTCTTTGCTATCATAATGGCTGCCTCAACTTTTATTTATACCAACTCCTCCAGGTGCTAGATTTGGCCTTAATCAAAGTTAAATTTATTTCTTTTCAGTTAAACCTGTATTATTCCGAAATGAAATTTACTCGAAACCTTTCATTACGAAGAAGAGTAATTTATTTTCAAGTTAAGTTTAAAATGCAATCATCGTTCTCTTTCAACGCGGGGGAAGTAAATTATATGTTTTCAAGAAGTCATTCCAGTTCCTTAAAATTATTTCCGAGAAATTGCGAATTCAAAGCTCAAGAAACAAAAGCTAAGACTGGAATGGACTCCATTGCAATTATACACAAAAATGAGTCTTGACGCTGATGTTTTGTATTTTTAAATCTACGAGGAGAATATTTTCGACAACGTTTAAAGTTACCGAAAAAGAACAAGATTTAGTTGATAGTTTTCATAATTGCAATGTTGAAAGTAATATGGAAGGAATTTGCAAAGGAGTAGAAAGTTCATAATTATGCCTTGGGAAATTTAAATAACTACAATTATTATTAAATAAATTTCTCGAAAGTTGATCGAAGAAGGAAAAAATATAGATAATCAAGTTTGCAAAGTGAAATTTCTACCTTATGGCACACTTTTCTTTAGTTTTCCAATTTCGTTTTTGGACATATTGCTGCTTTCGTATCTGGAAATTTTTTATTCGGTCTTTTTTTTTTTTTTTTTGAAAATAAATCTGGTCTGAATGCGAAAAGTTTTTCGATTGTTTATCCAAAAATATTTTTTCAAAACTATTAAAGTAACTAGAAAATTGCTCGTCAAAATATGACGGGTGAAAATTGCTTCTACATTTGAACAAAGCAATTGCCTGTTTGATGATATTTTGAAAGTTAAAATTTTAACCCGAACTCCAGAGGATTAACCCCAAACTCCAGTAGATAGCGTCCATTGGTGATTACTTTTCGTTTCTTCATTTCCCTGAAATGACACAGTCTTACCAGTAAAACAATTAAGTTACCGGATCCAGTTCAGCCTTGTCACAATAAAGCCTTTCTCTGCATGTTAAACATTACCGAAACATATTATCAAATTTTAATGCCATGGCGCGAGTTTCATTGTTGATGACGTCAGGAGCGTTACTCGATCATTGGCTATTATATGTGAGGATTTGATTTTTCTTGGAAAAAAGGAACACTAACGCGCATAGGTGTTAGTGGTCATTTTCCCCAATCTTTTATGTTTGTCCAGACTGTTACCCCGAAGCCCCCAAATCCGTTATATGTTTGTTGTTGGAGTATTCTAAATAGATCATTCCATGAAGATACAGGCAGTTAGACCTTACACACACATGTGATATCTCTATCTTTCAATTCAAAACGTGAAAAGAATGAAAACACACACACACACACATCCAAGCTCCACCCCCTCCCCTTACCAAGTAAAAACACATGTAAGTATGTGTGATTTTTAAGGGTTTTTTTTTTCCCTCGTTTAATACATTTCTTAATTAAACTTTTTGGAGCAATCTATGAAACTGTCACACGTGGTCCAATTTTCTATGGAATGACCCATTATCTGTTTCTTTTCAAAACTAACGCTAAAAAATAGTTAGTTTGCAGGAAAGTAAAGTATATACAATATACATATATATATATATATATATATATATATATATATATATATATATATATATATATATATATATATATATATATATATATATATATATATATATATATATAAGACATTTTCATCAATAGATTCGGAGGATATATTGCTTAAATCCAAAAGTGTGTCCCACAATGTGACAGGTTTACTTCATTAAAAAAAATAACAATTAAAAAAGAAATTTAAAAAAAAAAATGCTTAGCAAATCACCAAAGTAAAGTATTTTCTCTTGGTCGACAAATTTTAAATTTTCAGCACTTATTAATTTTTATTAATTTGTAAGCGCATAAAAATGCAAGGAAAAATTTGTCAAAGTTGTCCCACACATGACAATTCAGAGTTTGTGTAAATAAGCATTTGAATTTTGTTTCTTAAACCGTCGTCTAACAGATAAAACAAATATTTAAATTTTTGAATCAATTTTCTAAAATAAGTTTAGAATGAGTTTTTCTTTCTTAAGAAGAAATAAAACTCACATTGTAAAATTTTTTAAAATATTGATAATATTTTAAATATTTGTTTTAATTAAAGATGACAGGTTTAGGACACTTATTATGAATTGTATTATTGTCAATTTCAATGCTTTCACTAGTCTATCGTCATGACATTTTCAAAATACAGTTTTGAGAATCGTAGTTTTTCTATGAACTGCTAGTTCACTCTAAAAAAAAAAAAAAACTGCCCGTTTACTAGAAAATGTCTTGAAAATTGGTATTTCTTCAACGTTTCTAGCAAGGATACAGCTCCGTTTTCAATAATGTTACTCGAGAAAATGCTGCAGCTTTTCGAAATAGTGAAATGTGGGGCAAAGTGAAATGATGGAATATTTACTGTTTTTAGCGTCTGCTATCTGGTAATATTTCAATTATGAAGTTACTCATGTAGCCTATTCTAGTCAGGAAAAAGTTACAACTGAAGATCAAAGCACATAATACTAACAATTTTCAAAAATGCTTACTCATACTGTAATATTTTCTTGTAAGTTGAAAATTATTTTCTTACGAAAGATGATAAAGTTCATGTTATTATATTAACTGAGACCTTTTAATATTCAGTGCATTATTGATTTCAATATAAAGTTATTTTCTTTTAAATATTTTATATTATTAGTGAAGAGCATGTGGGCAAAGTGGATGAGGCAAAGCTCATTTTTTATTAAATCACTTACACATAATAATTTATTTATTTATTTATTTATATTCCTTCATTTAATAATTTACTTATTTATTCATTCATTTATTTATTCCCTTATTCATTCGTTATTTCATTCTCTCATTTATTTTTTCCACAAACTAATTAACTAATTTATTAATTCGTTTATTGTGTCATTCTTTTATTTAGTCATTCATTTGATCAAAAATATTTTTGATAATCAATTAAAAATATTTAAGTAGAACAATATTTTATTTTTCACTTTGCCCCATGAAAAAAAGGGTAATCCCCCGCCCGTTTTTTTTTTTTTTTTTTGAAGGTACAAATTAACAACCAAAAATAAAATATTGTTTCAAGGCAAATTTTATTGTAAAATAAATTGTTCTTTCTTTATAATCTGCAATTTTCAAAGCAAATTTCCAATTTTTTCATTCTCAAAAACGTACGTAATCTTAAGTATTTCGCCTTGCCTTACATTCTCTTGACGTCTTTTTCTTAAGTAACGCAATTGAAAAAGGAGCTGCATCCTCACTAGAAAAGTTAGAGATTTTTTCGTTAACGGGCAGGTGTTCTTTTTTAAGTATACGTACGAAAATGTTTATGAAATACTGGAAAACCTACAGATATTAAGTTTTGTTTTCTTATTTTACAGCCTTGTTTTAGCCGGGATGGTCTTACTTCTGGCAATGTGGGCTTGCGCAGCATCGAACACCTACCAGTGGGGCCCAGACCTCACCCTAGAGCTTCCTCCATACCTGTTGCAAGAAGCTCTATTTGGGAAGCAGAAGACATCAGCATCTTCCGCCAAAGCACAAACAAAAGTAAATCCTTATTCACAATATTCAAACACATATTAAAGGTCTAACTTTGGTCAAATTCTATTAGTTTTCTATCCTCTCTGCTGAAATCTAAGATTACCACGGACATAACTAGGGTTTCCAATCCCGCGCCGAATTCAGTCCAGCGGGATTTCGGGATTGTAAAGTGCGGATCCCGCGGGATCCCGGGGGATTGACTTTATTCTTTAAAAAATAAAATTTTTATGACAAAGAGAAAAAGTTGTGCTTTTTAGCATGGACTGCTTTTGTTACTTGAATTAGTATAGTCTTCTTAAATTCCGTACAGCAATTGTAAAGCACAACAAAGTCAGATACTAATTAGCAATTATCGTTTGGTAAGCAAAAGTGTGCCTCTCGAATAGGATGGGAAAGGATTTTTGCTCTAAAAATAATGCGCTTGACGAAAACGCGTGCTGTGGTTCCACTGCAGTTGGTTTTACTAAAATTAAATAATTGTGAACAGTTAGAAAACGATCCACATTAAACTTCATCATCTTCTGAAATAGATTTTTCTTTTCTTATGCTGGGTTTTTGCTCAAGAACCGCAAATTTCGAACAAAAACGATGTCTGTTGGATATGCGTTTTTGCTGAATCCAATTTAACTTTCACTGACAATACATTTGTTGTTCATAAATGTGGTTCGCTGTATCAGTGAATTTGATTCATTATAGCAAGGGGTAAATGCTGCTGGATATCACCATTCCATCGAGTCGCAGTCTCAGTAAAAGAGAGTGTTTGGATAACTTCGCTTATTTTAAAGAGGAATTCAAAAACATGAGCAGTTTAACTTACGTTTCATACAAGTTTCTGTTACCTCTTTTAAAGTCATGCCAAATATATAATGTCAGATATTTCATTGCTTTCGTCTTTGGAGTGATTTTTTGTAACTTTTGGGTTTTGAATGCATTGCTCCAACATTGCATTCAGGCTACTCAGCGGGTTTTAGATTACGTAATACACTTTCTCTATATTTTATATCGTAGTTCACAGGATTTTAAATTTTAGGGATTGTTTTTGAAAATGCTTATAAGTTTTACGCATTTTCTCAATTGCTGAACGTATGAAAATTGAAACCTCCGAATGAGAATACCAATTCATTCTCAGAAAAATATACTATTTTTATTGTGTTCTGAAATGGTAACTCCATTGCTGTTCATATGAGACACACAGTTTTACTTGCTCTTCTTGCAGATATACCAGGAAGAAGATTCAATCTTCAGATGATGCTTGTAAAAATAGCCGCAAAAACTGGAATACACTTGAATCGAAAAAGAATTGCGGGATTGAGAGCGAAATCCCGCGGAATCCATCACCCTAATACCCTGCGGGATCCCGCGGGATTCGGGATCGGGATTACGGGATTGGAAACCCTAGACATAACTTGTTGCTAAGTTAAAGAAATTCTCTTAATCCCAGGTTTGTCTTTCTGACATATGACATGACACCTCAGAGGCTCTCGCACCTACTCATTAGGGTGGTTCGAAAAAATCGATTTCTTTATCTCCAACTCGGAATCGCTTTAACCTTCAAAAGTTGTAGTTTGGTATCCTGAATTGCGGAAAAATAATTAAAAAATTCTAAGAGTACATCTTTAGTTCGCGCATGAAGCTGAAAGTTTGAAAAAATATGCAAAAAATTGAATTTTTCAAGAAATAATAATTTTTTTTTAAATATTTTTTAACGCAACACTTATAAATTGTCAGTATATAGCGTAGTTTGAGCCTAAAAAAATATTTTATAGCTTTTACGTAAGATCTTTAGTTCGCGCATACGTCTTAAATTGGACTAAAATCTCCTGCTCAATCTAAGGCGTATGCGCGAACTAAAGATCTCATGTAAAAGCTATAAAATATAGTTTAGGTTCAAACTACCCTAAATACTGACAATTCAAAGCTGTTGCATTATAAAAAAAAAATACAAAAAAAAAAAAAAAACCTAATTTTATTATTTTTTGAAAAATTCAATTTTTAGCATATTTTTTCAAACTTTCAGCCTTGTGCGCGAGCTGAAGTTGTCAACCTAGAATTTTTTTAAATTATTTTTCCCCAATTGAGGATACCAAACTACAACTTTTGAGAGGTAACGCGATTTCGAAATAAAGAAATCTATTTTTTCGAACCACCCCACTACTGATTGCTTTGCTTATCGATTTAAATGCTCTGATTTAAATTCTAATTCTGATTTATGCTTTAATGTTCTGATTTATGCTCTATTCAGATTTAGTATAAATTTATTCTAATTTATTCAGAAATTTTTTATTGAGAATTCAGATTTGTACTCGAATGCTCAGATTTCTGCTGCAGATTCCAGCGGATACTGAGCAATTTTAATTAATGTAAACATCTAAAGAAATACATGGTATACGCACAAAAAGTCAAAATTTTGCTTCGTTAACAACAGAAAACACAATTTTTACTTCCTTTTACAAAAAAGGAAGTATTGTATTCGCGAAAAAATTTTCACTCCAAAATCGACCTTAATTTCCATTTTACTCACCCCCGAATGACTATTGAGTTTTTTTTTTTGTTTTTTTTTTCGACTCGGCAACACGTGGATAAGTGCATAACAACGTATAGACACGCGAAATATCCATAATGACGATTCCCGAGTTAATTACAAAGAATTTTCTCGTGACGTCTGTACGTACATATGTATTTATGTGCGTATGTGCAGATGTGCGTATGTATGTCGTATAACTCAAGAACGGTAAGTCCTAGAAAGTTGAAATTAGGTACGTAGACTCCCAGTGGGGTCTAGTTGTTCACTTCCCCTTTTGGTTGCATTCGGGTGTTTCTGAAAGGGTGTTTTGCCCCTTTTTGTGGGGAAATCATTGTTAATATCGATGTAAACTCAAGTGGTGTTATAATTTGGCGGACACTTGGCGATATATCGCCAGTCTTTTGATCGCTAAGTTTTGTCGCCAACTTGGCGACAAATTTGGCGGATTTTTTTTATCTGTTTCAATTTGGCCACTGTTGGTAATATTTAGAGAGTAAACTATTGAATCACATAAAAATTGCCAGTAATGGGGAAATGACATTAAATTGGAGTTAAAGGAAGTCATGTGATGCACACATCAGCTCGTTTGATAATAAGTTTGCTACAATTTTGCACAAAAACAATTCTTCTACGCCCCCGAGGGTGGGGGGCTCTCCAGGTTAAGAACCGCTGTTGTACACGATCTGATAATTTGATTAAATCGTGTTAAGATTTTTATGGAATTTTTACGAAACTTCGTTCGATTTCCCGACAGTCTGGGAAATGGGTCGTAACGGCCAGCAGAGCTCGTAAAATCTCTCGCTCAGTGTAAATAATAGCAGTCGGCGTGGCTGTTTGACGCCTGAGCACGGCATCATTGCTCTGTTTGTTCTGGACCGGTTCCAGAGGTTTGATTGAAATTTTCTGCTTTCTTCACGCCGCAGACAGTGTCCGTTAGCAATGAGAAAAATACCAACCATGAGACACTGTGCTTGGGTGAGGATGACGGACATATCGCACCCCAGCAAGGAAAGTGACACAATAGAAAATTAGGGGGGGGGGACGCACTAAGGGCGCATTGATTAATTACGTAAGGATGATTTTGGCAATTTTTGATCCCCCCCCCCCTCCCTACCCCATGTAAGGGTATGCAAGATTTTTAGAACCCCTCCCCCCCATGTTCTTACGTAGAATTCCATTTCTTTTTTCAAAATAATCAAATGTTAGAAAAGTATCAGTTACAATAAACTCTCAGTTTGACGTAAATCAAAGATTTTTGTCTTTCAAATATATTATATGATGTGATACTAATTAAAAACAAAACATGTCATACATATTGTGATTCTTTTATTATATTTTACACTAGTGGTACCCGCACGGCCTTGCCCGTAGTAGAAAATTAAAACGTCATTCGGTTTGCCTGTATAATGGATGATGAATTTCTCGCCAATTGGCTATGTTAAATGGCTCGCCCATGTTACGGTTCCAAGTTATGATGATTTCGTGATTTACTATTTCACGTTGTGATAATTTTCTCGGAAATTTTTTCGTAAAACTGGAATAGAAAAGGAACAAAATCGAATTTTCGAAAAATCGCTTCGAGGTGCACACCCCCATGCTACAAACTAATTCTGTGCCAAATTTCATGAAAATCGGCCGAACGGTCTAGGCGCCATGCGCGTCACAGAGATCCGGACAGAGAGATCATGACAGACAGAGAGAGATCTGGACAGAAAGACTTTCAGCTTTATTATTAGTAAAGAAGACAAAGATGCAACGGATAGTGCAACAAATGTAATTGCCTTTTATGCTTACAATAAACCTTTCGATTCCTCACTCTCACATCCATAAAAATCCCATGCTCTTTTTTCACATTTTTCTTTCATATAAAATATATTTATGTCAATTATTAGGGATCCTCAGTGACTAATTCTGGAGAAAAATTTGTTTAAGAAGCAATTGATGATTCACTACTAGTGTTTGATCCAGATTCTAACTATAAAACCATGATGCATTAAAAAAATTAAGCTATTACTTTACGAGAATTGTCTGAGATAGGCTCTTGTTTGAAGGTTGAAAGTTGTGCGTGATTTTAAAGTACCCTCTCAAGATTGTCCTGCTTTCAATTAAAAACCTAAATTATTATTTTCTTATGCGGCAGAGTAACGGCACCATTAACATACATGCTTAAGGCATTGCTCTCTGCTTAACTCAATTTTCTGAGGCTTTTATTTAGACTTTTAAAACTATTTTACGCTCATGCAACCATATCTCATCTAACGTTTGGCTGCTTTTGGATCCTTTGAATTAGTCAATTCTATCTTTATTTGCTCAATTTCGAAAAAACTCCGTCCCCCCAGTATCAGACACCGAAAGTTCTGATGATACCAGGTAAAAGGTAGGATGAGTCATGAACATAATTCCCCTTTTCTTTTCAAAATAAGCAAAAGTTCTTTATTTTTAGATCTAAAACCTTATTAAATTCAAACGAACATGAAACACAGGCAGACCTCGTGGTGGCTGTTCATATATTATCTTCCACCACTGCCTTGTAAATAACCAACTGGCTCATAAAATTCACTCTGATAAACACTAAATGGGTGCACCGTATTCATGAGTCGCAGCAACATCAATTTTACCCGCCTAAAATTCTCAATATTTAGATTCAAACTTACGACTGCTGGTCCCCTCTCTGTTACTGGTGCCGTTACCCTAGTGTCTTTTGTAGCTCTTTTGGCGTACTGCACTAAAAATTAAAATAAAAAAAACTCAGCAAAACTTTTGGAAAGGGGAGGCGTTGAAAATATTCATTTTTTAAACATCTTCAACCGCATTGCGCTGTCTGTAGATATTATCCGATTTCAAAAGATCATTCTTGCTAATTTAGTAATCAACCATCATATTTTTTTTTTCTGCTTTATAGCAACTAAAAAATAAAAATTTTGCACTTTTCGCTACTTTCCTATTACACATGCTAAAATTGAGCAAGAACACATGCAAGAGAGAGGCGATGAGGGCGATCGTCCCTTCCTTCCGAATTGAAGTCCTAAATCGAAAAAATAAGCCATCTTTGAAATTACTCGGACAATTTTAGAAGATCTTTGGTGATGTTAGGAGAAGGATTTTGGAGCCTTCTTCCCCTCATTTTTGAAAATTTTAGGCTTAAAAATGAGATTGTAGATCTCAGGTAGTGTTGGGTTCAGTGACTTTCCCCCGGTGATTTTTGGAAACTGAAGATCCAAAAAGCGCAATTTTAGACGACTTTCGATTACTTGAGGGGTTTCGGGTTTCGAGACATGCTGCCGGATATATTTGCGAAATTAAAATTCTAAAACGCAATTTTAGAATAATCTCTATCAAAAAAAAGAAAAAAACAATTATCACCATCCTTGAAAAGTTGCTGGGGCAACCCGTTAAACTGAGTCGTACACTGTTTTTTACTGTTTCAGTTCTAAAACAGTAAAATAGTTTCCAGAACAATTGTTATACCAAGGCTTAACTCGATAAGCATCTTCCTAGGATAGATTAGGATTTTTTAATTTTTTTTTTCAAGATATAACAATTGAGACACAGTTCTATTCGAATTTTCTCGCCCGAATTCTGTGCTCTTTTATTTTTCATTGAAACATAAAACATAGAAAGATTGGTTCAAAAATCTTAAGTACGTCTCTTAATCAACACTCTACTTCAAGTCCATGTTTTTCAAATAAAGCAATTGAGAGTCAATTCAGTGTTGAATAACCGGTCACTAAGCATCACTTGAAACACAGAATTCACGCCTGCTTCTGATGCGGAAACGTAGGTCACAAAGGATGAGGAGTGGTTTCGTTCAGAACAATGATTTCCTATACATCCAAGGGCGTTTGAGTTTTTCGTGTGACAGATTACTGAATGTCTTTCTATTTGATAGACCGGTATGTAAAACAAGTTCATTCATCAAAAATCAGGGATGCCCACCTGGGGGGGGGGGGGGGGAATCATGGCGCAGACTGCGCCATTGAAATTTTTAGGGAAGGGGGTGTTTTGAGGATATTTTCCCCTTTTAGGGGCTGGGGGCTCTTGCTTTTGGGGGGTGTATTCGCGACTTTTAGGGGAGGGGGTGCGCCTTTGCTCTTAGAGGAAGTGGGCACCCCTGCGAAAATTATTCTTGTAACAGAAATCGAGGAGAGTCTAGTAGTGATTATCAGATCACATCACTCGGCGATTTTTGCTTTAGTTAATCGTTCGCATTGTTTTGGCACTTTCGGTTTTACAAAAAAAAACCATTTGAAGTATGAATTTATGAATACCGATTTAGTTTTTGGCGATGTTGCTATAAAGGAGAAATATTATCTTAATGTAGGCCGCTCATTTGGGGGAGGGGGGGTTCAACCCTAGATTTTATAAGTAATGATTTATTTATTGGAAAATATTAATTATTTACGAATCACGATCTTTACACATTCCATTTCACTCACAAATATATACAATTATAAAATCAATAGTACAAAAAATATAACGGTTTTTAGTTTCTCCAAGGCGAGACAAAGACTTGACCCTGCCACCCTCAGCTTTCGTGCTTCAATTTCCTGTATTAAAATTTAATTTATGTATAAAAAAGTGAAATAAAAAAACTAAAATAAGCTTGAGACTGAGGAATTCTTTAGGTGCAATTTATTCTTTTGAAGAAAATATAGATAGTAAGAGTTATAAGTTCTTAAAAGTTTTTGGCTATTTTTGAATCCGATCGAGTAATCTCCCGGGAAAATGTATCAAATTAAAATACTAAAAACGCAGTTTTAGTCAATCTTTGGCAGCGTTAGAGATGGTCGTGTGTGTGTGTGGGGGGGGAGGGGCAGGTTTCAGAGTTCATATTCAAAGAAGTTATTAAAATTAGCTTTTTTTAAGCAATTTTAGTAAAATGAAGGAAAAGATGTAGATGGGTTTGCGATTCACTTTCTCCAATTATTTTTCTTTTGTAAATAAAGTCAATTTCAGGTTATCTTTGGGTCAAAGGTTCTTCCCTCTTACAAACTATAATTTTAGAACCTCAATTTTTGACTTTCTTCGATGATTTGTGATGTTAAGAAAATGGGGAAGGTTCAAGTACTCTTTTCGGAAACTTTTGAAGAATGAAGTCCTAAAAACACTTTCCAGGATATCTGTAATCTTGTGTAGAAGAGTGATCAGAAGTTAAGAGCTGTTCCAGAAATTTTTTGATGTTAAAGTTTAGGAAATGGAACTTTAAGCTATATGTGTTGAGACGTCAAGAAAGGGTGTGATGTAGAGATGAGTTCGGGCTCATTTTTGGAAGCTCGAGCCCGGAGATATTGTCTCGTGTCAAAATCCGAGCTAGCCCGAGCCCGAGTCAAAAACTCTCAAAATCGAACTCACTAGAGTCCGGCACGGTTTTGTCAGCTGTTGTTTTATTCCACGCCAACCAAAAATGGGTTCCTATGTTGCAACAGCGAATGGTTCAAAACATTTTTAATAAATCTGTCCATTAATAAAGATCATTTTATTGAAACAGTTTTCTCAAAATGCTCTATTTCAGACGAATTAGTATATTATATCTTGTAATAGTAATCGCAAATAAACATGTTACAAAAAACTGTTAATTAGTCTTTTGTTTTATTTTTTAAAATTTTCATGCAAGGCAAATAATAGTTCAAATACCCTACTATTTTTTAAATTTATTTCAAATTTATTGAAAGAGGAAAGCCTTTAAAATTAAAATTAAAATACTTTTTCCCATGGTTTAAATTTTATGCACTTCAACACAAGAGCGAGGTAAAAAAAAAAAAAAAATCCATTTGTAATCTAAAAAGTATTTGCATGAAGATTGACGATTAAATATCTTAACATGAGCCCGAGCCCGCAACCTGTTTTAAGTTCTTAAGCCCGAGCCCGTCTCATCTCTAGTGTGATGGCCCTCCCCAAAAATCGTTTGAAAATAAAATTAAAAAAAAAAAATCGCCATTTTAGGATATTTTGGGTTAAATGAGGGGAAAAGGTCAGGTAAGCGGTTCTTCTCTAGAAACTTTTGGTAACTTTGGATTTTAAACCATCCTTGGTGACTTCAGAGAGGAAAGTGAAAGTCGGAGTCACTTTTCTAAGAGATGACAGTTGCCCCTCTCTGTCACCCTCTGATTGCATTCATGCTCAGTAGTGGTTTTTGAGATCTTCTGGGCTTTGCTTTTCTTTGAAATGCTTAAGAGGGAATATATTATCAAATTTAAAAAAAAAAGAAAAAAACATTTCTTTTTCAGTTTGTAAGCATCCCGCGGGCCGGGAAAAATCTGCTCGCGGGCCCGATTTGTCCCGTGTGCCGCAGGTTGGATACCCCTGATATAGAGTACATTTTTAGGGAAGAACATTGTGCGACTACTGACATTTGTAGCATTTAGCTTTGTTTCAATTGTGACGTCACAAATTTGGCTTCCCCTTAAAATCTTCCTCCCTGTTTGGTGACAGGGGTCGCCAACCCCTGGAGTCGACTTTGGCTGCAAGTCTCGTGCTCTGTAACCATTTGAAAAATGTACCTGCAAAAAACGCGGCTGATAATCCAAAGAAACAACTGTTATCCGTTCAGCTTATCTGTTTCAAGGCTGTAAACGAGCATATTTTAGTCTGCCTGTCGGCCAGGAAACGAACGCAAAGCTCATAAATCAAAGCAACCTACAATTCTAGTGACATTTATGATTTCGCTTTCCCAGATTTGGAATTTCGACCTTTGTAGGCACACTACAAATACTGTAAAAAAAAATTTCCGCTCTTCAGAACGTCTGAGACAAAACATCATGAAAGGCAAATATATCAGCTCTTTTATTAGTGGAAAACACTAGTTCTTCCTTTCATTTTCGTTGGTCTGCTTTTGTTTTCTTTTAGTTAATAGTCTTCAATAATTTTCAAGGCAAGCACTTTTCGTTGTGCTGTTTAGTTAGGGTTTTTTTTTTCTAAATGGAAGTAAGAACGAGTTAAACTTCTGCATCAAAAGATGGAGTGTCAAGGTTATTTGGTATTGTTATTTCTTCGTCATAGATTAGTTCTTCGCAGCGAGGAAGATTCATTCCCAATGCCAAAGTAGTACTTTCTGCTGCGTAGTTTTCAGTTTTAAGGTCAAAGAAAAAAAAAAAAAAAAAAGGAAACATTCTATTTCGTTATACTCTATGAATAAATTCGATTACATGCGACTGTCAGAAATGAACAACGCTCGGTGTTGCAAAACAGAAAGTTACATTGCAGTTTAATGATTTTTCATTAAAAAAAAACTTTCACAAAAATTCATTAATATATCTGCACGGCTAGCCAACAGTCTGTATGTTATCATCATTTATAGCTCTTGAAATTACAAAAAAAAGGGGGGGGGGAGGAAGGGTTGTACGTTTTGGAGGCAGCAATAGGCTTGTCAAAGGGAAGACACTCTTCCAGCACAAACACTAAAAAATTTAATATTAAATTAGACTGAGTTGAATCATTTTTATGACTGTATCGTGAGACAGGATAGGCCCGATTTTTCCTTCGAGGGATTCTTTACAGAGGAAACATTGGGGGGGGGGGGGGGGGGTTACTAGGACCCGATTAAGATATCAGGAGGACCTAGGCTAAACACTTTTCCGGGTCCCCTTGTTCAAACCTAACAGTTTCAGTCTAAGCTAAGACTACTTTAGCCATTTGGGGGCCCCAGGCAGCGTGGCCTATTCAGTAAAATCAGGCCCTGGCCTTCACAGTTTGAGTCGAAATCCTCCCCTCCCCCTAAACACACGCATCACATTTTATATTGCAATAAGAGGATAATTTCACATGTTTTCATAAAAGTTATAGTGTATTGAAACCGATTGCACACACTCGAGAAAGAAACTTGCAGATAAGCTTAAGTCCTTTTGAGTTGTAAATGCTGCTATGTATACTTCTATATGTTTTTATGCGAAATCTTGCATGATACTCAGAGATTGTAAGCCTTTAAAGGAAAAAAACTTAAAAAGTAAAAAAGAAAAAAAAAAACTTTGAATAAAAACGAACGTGAAAAAGAAAACAGATGTGTTTGGAAACAAATGAACAACAAATAGTAGAATAATACACAAGCAGTTTTATTTTCTAGAATTAAGAGTTCCGCTCCCCCGCTAACAAAAGGGTTCCTCACTCAGCGGCATGCACGGGGGGGGGGGGGCAGGGACTTGTTGAACAATTTGAATACTTGATTTTTACTTTCCTCTATATCTAATATATAGAAGAAAGTATTGGATTCATGCAAATTTTTGAATTTCGGATTTTGACGGATTCGAACGTTTTGAGGTGTGCTGAGTCCATTTCGACTATTTTTGGAAAATGTCTGTCTGTCTGTGTCTGTGTGTGTCACGTCTGTGTGTGATCAGTTTTTTGTGGCCGCTCTACAGCAAAAACTACCGCATGAAATTGAACGAAATTTGGTACACATATGTGCCCCTATGTGAACTTGTGCCCATTGGTTTTTGGCGCGAATTCCTCCAAGGGGGGTGGAGCAATGGGACGTTTTTTGAGTTACGCGTGCTTGCTATTCCTCAGGAAGTAACTGGCGGAATCAAACAAAATTTGGTCCATATGTTGCCCCTAACAGGAGCAGGTGCTGATTCAATTTTGGTGTTAATAGCTCAAACGGGGGTTGAGTTATAGAACGTTTTTGTCGTCAATTGTGGCTGCTGTATCTCAAGAAATAACGAACGGAATCAAACAAAAATTTTTTGACAAGTAGCCCTTAGTGGGTATAAGAGCTGATTTTATTTTGGTGTCAACAGCTAAAAAGGGGGGTAGCGCAATCGCCCGTTCTTTTTTTCCATTGTGAGTGCCCTATCTCAAGAAGTAATGCTACGTTCTGGTTGAAATTTGGAATATATGTGAATCCATACGTAAACAGGCTTTGGTTCAATTTTGACTCCAATCGCTCCAAGAGGTGTTTTTTTTTTTTTTTTTTTTTTTTTTTTTTTTTTGCGAATAAAAATAGTTTTATTAATGCAACAATGAGAAAGATAAATCGTAATAGATTGTCGTCTGCGTATTTCACGTGATTTTCCAGGATTTCCAGGATTTTGTTTTTCCAGGACAGCACAAAGACAACACAATAGATGGTGGTGCCATCTATGGACAGTTCGAGAGACAATTTAGAACCAGGCTAGGAGCCGAATAACTTCCTAGTCTGGCACCCCCAGAGGTATCGTTTCACTTGGAGGACATTGTGACCACGAGCATATTTAACGTCGCCCAGTCACCATTAATGACGACGGTGGGTCTTCGACCAGTGAGGATCGAACCCGAGACCCTCCGGTCCCGAGTCCAATGCCTTACCGATCAGGCTACCACGGCCCTTTCACGTGATTTTAATTGTATGGAAATGATCGGAAATATTATTCTATTCTATTCTATTCAAGAGTCACAACTGACTTCAACTGTATTTATGTCGAGGACTGCATACTAAGTGCCTTGCCTCCATTATTTTTATATATCGATAGATGGCAGCACCATCACCGGATCGAACAGTTAATGAGAATTTAGAACTAGTCCAAGAGCTAATAGCTACCTGGTACTAGCACCCCCAGAGGTATCGTTTCACTTGGAGGACATTGAGACCACGAGCATATTTAACGTCGCCCAGTCCCCTTTAATGACGACGGTGGGTCTTCGACCAGCGAGGATCGAACCCGAGCCCCTCCGGCCCCGAGTCCAATGTCTTACCGATCAGGCTACCACGGCCTTCCCGGGAATATTATCTCAGTGATTTAAAATTTTTAACTGTTGCCATCTTATGTTTGTTAATAAATAAAATATTTGTAATTAATTCAAGTGGGGCCGTGGTAGCCTGATCGGTAGGGCATTGGACTCGGGGCCGGAGGGGCTCGGGTTCGATCCCCGCTGGTCGAAGACCCACCGTCGTCATTAAAGGGGACTGGGCGACGTTAAATATGCTCGTGGTCTCAATGTCCTCCAAGTGAAACGATACCTCTGGGGGTGCTAGTACCAGGTAGCTATTAGCTCTTGGACTAGTTCTAAATTCTCAATAACTGTTCGACCCGGTGATGGTGCTGCCATCTATCGGTATATAAAATAATGGAGGCAAGGCACTAGTATGCAGACCTCGACATAAATACAGTTGTAGTCAGTTGTGACTCTTGAATAGAAAAAAAAAAAAAAATAGAAAATTAATTCAAGTAAGGCTTTTAAAGTAACTTTCAATTTTCGCTATTTGTTTTGTTTTTACAATAATTCAGACATTGGGATGGTCGTCAAGTTTTTACATGTGTAATTTTGTTTTTGTTAGGAATATTGCTTCCTCGTCAAGCATGGGGAGGGATCAGAAAAAGGAAAAATATAGAAGAAAGTTTCGTGATGGCCACAACATACTAGTTATTTTTGTTCTTGTGTTTGCCTCTTTTGTATTGTGTTCATTGTGTCTTTTCTTTCATTATTTGCTTGTATTTTCCCCCTTATTTTTGTCACTGCATAGCGTAAGGATAATGTCTGTACTGCCTGCAGTATTGGAAATTTAAAAAAAAACTTTGAAAAATGTCTGGGGAAATCTTTTCTAAAATAAGAAATGATCGTCAAAAAATGACGTTTTCGGAACTTTAATTCCGAAAAAATTTAGCGAGAGAGAGTTTCAGATCCAATTAATTCTAGTAATATCATCGAAGATGACCTACAATTGCGTTTTTTGACACCTTTATTCCCCGAGGGGTACAAAATTTCCTGGGGGAGTCCTCAAACCTCTCTTTTCCAAATATCACTGAATATCGTCTAAAACTGAGCTTTTGAAACTTCATTTTCAAAAAAATAAGGAGGACAGTCTCCTTTCATTTTCGCCTCGCGATCGCAAAAAATTTGCACTTGATTTAAAATATATTGTCCGTTAATCAGGGATGTAGCTGAGGGGAAGGGGGTTGGGTTGACTTCTCCTAGTTTTATTTAAAATGAAACTGCAACTTAAAATTTGAAAAGAAAAAAAAAAGCTATGTTTTATTATTCATGAATAATTGAGTATTTATTTTGTAGTGGTAAAAAAATCAAATTTTAGAGCAACCCAAATCTTAGTACTGAGTCACGTACTAAGTGCGTGCTTACATGCTGAGTGCCGTTATACTGCAATAAGTTGGAAATGATGCTATTTTGAGAAATTGTGAAAGTATTTTATAGACATTTTGGAGGGAAAAAATGAACCTTTCTAGGGGGAAAAAATAGATATAGGTTTGGTTCGTGTATAAAAATGCATAATTTCTCAGAAAATCGGACATATATTATTTTTTTGAATTGCCGTTTCATGCCCGAAATCCAAATATTCGTTTTTTCTAATATACAATCTCCATTCAAAATCCTGCGAGCATTCATGGATTCCTTACTTCACCCCATTTTTCTTTTCTAGGTTTCAGTCCCAAGTGATCCTTCAGAATTGCAATGTGATCCTCTTCTCAGCAACGAGCAACCCATGGGACAAAGTAGCCCCCCACAAAGACACCCTCGTACTGTGGTTTTAAACATGAGCACAGCAGTTCAAGTTCTTCCTGTACAACACAAGGGCAGACCGGTATTTTGTACGTTTTCCACGGAGGAGCCAGCTTAATCCTACTTAAACAGCAACTTTGGTGCTAAGGACATTTGTCTATGTTCCTAAAATTGAAAACTGCCGAGCTGTAAATTGCCATTCCCACCAAATTTATGTTACGTCTTTTAAACTTGATTTGTAGTAAACTGTAAACTGCATCTAGTTTGGCTTTGGGCTGAAAAACGTGAAGGTTTTTTTCAAACCTTTTGTTGCTAAGTATTCTTCAAGAATACACATAAATGGAATATTATCTGAAATGGAGATAGTATTGTTCCATTTAATTATTCTAAAAAAATTTACTTGTTCTTCAAATTTTACTGCCCCCAAGCCTGAGACTAAGCCAAATTCATCATTGCCAATTATCACATGCATGGAGCTAGTTTGCTCCATATCATTTCAAAAGTCGTGTGCTTATTATATCATTCAATTTGATTTCTGTTTTTTTCTCTCCTTCTAAGTTTCATAGACAATAAGGTGATAAAGAGATAGAAGATTCGTGAAATACACCGCCAGCTCAGTCATTTCCAGCCGAGGACTGTAGATTCGTGCTTATTAGCACTCATCAGCCCGGCATAGGAAAGTGACTGAACTGGAGATGGAAAACCTCGGCGGTGTATTTCACGTATTTCTGCTTTAGCCCTGGCTAATGGGCGGTAATTTACTGAAGATAGAAGATTATCTACTATACACAATTTATATGAATTCTGTTCAGTTTTCCACATTTCATATTCAATTTATATGAATATGAAATGTGGAAAATATGTAATAGTTTTTGGAACTATTTAATTCATGTTTGAAGCATCAGATGCAAAAAGATTTCAAACGTCCTTATCTTGATTTGCTTTTTTTTTCCATGTATTATTAAAATTTACATCTGTATTTTTAGGTAGTAAAATTCACCTTCAATTACTATTTCTGTATTTCTTTTTATAGACTTTTCTTAATAAACTATTCTCATCACAAAAATTCTCGAGATATTAGCTTATTCTTTTGCGTTACTAATATTTATACTTCAAAAAGAATTTAATACATGAATCAGTCAGTAATGCCCAAGGCCTGGTCACTGCATTATTTCCCATTACCACATAAATGAAATCTTATTTCTCATTACATATTGAAGTGCATTTTGAAAAGTACGCATGTCGTAAATATATTTATTAAGTATTACTGAATTGTTATTTGCTGAATTATATTACTTTTATTGTATGTAGTGACATAGTGCAGCTCTTGTCCTTGGACCTCATTTTTGGGTTTTGTTTGCATAAATGTTTCTAATTTTTAAGAGTTAA
Organism: Uloborus diversus; assembly: GCF_026930045.1. Taxonomy (NCBI): domain Eukaryota; kingdom Metazoa; phylum Arthropoda; class Arachnida; order Araneae; family Uloboridae; genus Uloborus; species Uloborus diversus. The sequence goes on along the minus strand of NC_072739.1, from coordinate 80,566,548 downwards.
TTTTGAACTAGGTCCTGATTGTGATTATGTCTTTTATGTCAAGTTAGTAAAAGCATTTAGTATCACTTGTTGACAAGAATTTGTTTTTAAACTGAATGAATGATGATGGATGGTTGCCTTGCCGACAAAAAATGTTTTTTTTTCTTTTTCTTAAATCGAGAGAGTGTATGAACTGGCTTTCTGTACAATGCTCCAATTCACAAATCATTAAAAAAGTGTACAATAATACATGCCATTGTGATAGTTGCCAAATTCCCCAATTATTATGTTTGAATAAATTTAAAATATTTCGACACCAACAGACTATGCGGAATGTTGTGTACAACAATCATGATCAGAAATTTAAAAAAAATGAAAATATCCAATACCTCAAGTTCCATTCATTATTGAAGGGATCTTATTGTTTATCACAGGAAAAGCAAATGTTTTCAATCATTTTGAAAATATTTAGCATAAAATTAATTATGGTTACATAGCTGCCAACATTGAAAGATGAAAATTAAATGCATAGAATTTGGGAGCTTTTGGATAGATAAAGTGACCAGACGCCCCAATTTGGTGGAACAGTCCTACTTTTGGTTTCACAGTCCTACTGGTCAAATATTCTGCTCCCCCCCCCCAAGTATCGCTTTTCTATTAAAGTTCCACCGAATGGAGAAAATATGAATAAAATTAGATTCATCACCGTTTTTGTGGGCATACCTTCTTTGACAAATATAAACTTTTGGCATTACTTCAAGTATTTTTTAGATTTTTGAGAGGCTATGAAAATTACTTTCAACAGTACATATGACTGACAGCATATTGAGTTACTTCCCAACTTAAGTTCTTTATAGGTACATCTGAATTACATGTCATTTACTAATTATGCTCTTATTTCAAAGTTTAAGCATAACTGCAATGCTTTCATAAAATTGGTTTATTGCAATCTTAAATTAAAATTATTTTTCATGTGAGATCTAAAAATCTTCTATTATTTTGTGATATGATAGTAAACCTTTGAAAGAAAGAGAAAAAAACCTCCCCCCCCTCCTGCCAGTGACATGTCCCGATTTTAAGTTTGAAACTCCTGGGCACATCATGCATAAATAAATTTATCAACAAAAGTTTCGAGTGTAATCGGGATTTTTAAAAGCATATGTATGAATTTCTCAAACTGAACCTGCATGGGATCCGAAATTTGACATTTAGAAATTAAGATTGTTTTTACTTTTTTAAAGTTAGAGGGGGAGGACTACCACTTGTGGGTCAAAATTTATTTTCTAAGAGGCGTAATTAATATAAAGAAAGGCATTCGTTGTTTTCATTAAAATTCGGGGGATTTTCATTAGGAAGTTCGGAAAAGGCATTAAAAACCACCCGAACGAATAGGGAGAGTTGGCAACTGTGAGGTAAAGTGCTTTGTAGACAACCTGCCATTTCTATAAATCTCTTTTGTGAGGAATTTTATTTTTAGTGCTCAGTGAGCCATTGTCTGCTATCTGTATCCACAAATATTGCTGTCTATAATAAGCATTCTCATTTTGCAAATTCATTTCATCATTTAAAAAGATACTTTTGCATTTATAATTATTCTTGTACTAAATGTGATAAAGGAATTATTAATTAATATATTCTGCAATAAAGTCAACTTATAAAATGAGTTTTTGTTTTGAACATAATTTATTTACAAATAAAATGTACAATGGTCTCGTTGCTAAAAATAACAAAGAGCTGAAAGAATGTATAAAAATATCACAAACTGTGCTGATCCAAAGATACCATACATTTACATGACATATACAGTGAAATGTGTTAGTGAAAAGTTAATCCACGCAAAACATACATCAAGATATACTACTCTTCTGCCTGAATAAAAATATGATTTGATTGTTCTAGTTTTATAAAAATATTTCTTCCTTTTTTTTCCCTCCACCTTTCAAATGATTTGGTCTCTAAGTGATGATTGCACACAATACAATTTGCTTTTCATATGGAACTTTTTAATTAGATATAAAAAAAAAAAACTTGGTTGGTGGTGTTTTAGAGACAAAAAAATTCTTTCGTGGATCAGAATAAATAAAAGGTAGTAAAACGTTAGATACATTGAGATAAATTGTCAATTGTGTAAAAATTTCCGAAAATTTTCAAAACAACAACGCCCAATAATTCTGATATTTTGAATTTTAAAAATTTCAAATATGTACACTTTTATGTAATATTAACTTAACTTTTTTTTACATGCTACATGTGCACAGGAAGGATTTTAATACTAATGACATATAAGCACATGTATACATGTCATAAGTTATTAAAATGAAATTATAGGGGAATAAAATAATAGTTAAAAAAACTAAAAAAACATGCTTTCGTAGCAAAATGAACTAAAAAGTGAAAAATAATCTTTGGATGATAGTAGTTGACTAATCACTTAACTTTAATGAAAAACAAAAAAACGTGGGGTGCTGTCTATTTACATTTTTGCATGGACAACAAATGGAAGAAATTCAAGACAACTGATAAGAAGTCCCCCACGCTTTTTTGTATTACATTAAAATTAAGTGATTAGTCAACTACTATCATCCAAAGATTATTTTTCACTTTTTAGTTCATTTTGCTACGAAAGCGTGTTTTTTTAGTTTTTTAACTATTATTTTATTTTCTTCTTTTTAGTTTAACTTGTTTTACGAAAAAATATTCATTTCAACATTGTTCAAAATCTTTTATGTTCATGAAATTTGCCCAAAAAAAGCGACTAAAGGTCTCGGGTGGCATTCGAAACGTGGTCTCTCGAACTTCAAAAAGAGCAACTGTACCCCTTAAAGTGTAATAGCCGAGTTCTAAAAACATTCAACTTCGCTGATAAATTGCCTGTGGAGTAGTTGTCTAATCCAGCTAATCCATCTCAGTCATCGATGTTTTTGTGCGGAAATCATATCTACATTACTTTGAAAATTTGAGATGCATTTGAATAGAAGTTTTGTTCAAGAATGGTCTGATCAGCAATGAATTTCCAATTGAAGGCTCACCTAAATTTTGGCATGAAATTAGTTTTATATTTCATGTTCAGGGTGGCGACAGGAACTGTGAAAAAAAGTTCCCTGACTTTTCCCTGACTAAGTTCACCAAATTTCCCTGATTTACGTTACCAATGATAATGGTTTTCTTTCTTTGCTCTACTTGAAATCCATTGTATGTTTGTATAAAATGCAGTATTTTAAACGTTTTAAGTTGTATAAAGTTGTTGAACTAAAGATATATTTTAAAAAGATGTTACTTTTTTTAATAAAATGGTTAAAAAAAAACATATTAAGTCAATTTTTTTTGAGGGGGGGGGGAACCCTAAAAAACAGTATATTAAATTTTTCTACATGGAAAGATTATAGAAAATAAAAAAAAAAAAAAAAACTTACTTCCAGATACCACTTAGCATAAGAATTTTAAGAAACTATTAAAATTACTCTTAAAAACATATGTGTATTTATGATAAAACTAAAAAGTAATTGAAATTATTTAGAACTAAGTTTTCAAACAGTATAATAATTGTTGCAAGAATAACAAGTAATAGTGAAATAATAGAAGTAATGTATTTATTTTTATATAATTAATTAACATATTTATGCAGAACCGATGAAACCATTTGACATCCATCCATAGGGAGCTTTTCTCTAATCAATAACATAGGTTTTAATGAATGAATACAGCATTTTTTAGCAATAAAAAAATAAAGATATTTACTTAAGTACACAAGTTAACTATTTCAAATGATTTCAGTATGTAACGAAAAAAATCTTAGATTGCTTTTGTGACAAACAACTTTAAAATGCAAGAAAAAAAAAGAAAAGAAAGAAAAAAAGCAATTAGTTAATTTTAAAATATATGAAAGAAGAATACAACTTAGTTATAAAATTAAAGAATCACTTAAGTCTGAAGAAAAGAAAACCTTTATAATTTTTTTTATTGAAGGCTTAATTCTAGCAAATAAAATCAAAATGCGAAGAAGTAATAACTTTTAAGCTTTTATAATATTAATTCAAAAACCAAAGATTTCTTTTTGAAATCGTGATTACAGTACGCTAATTACTTCAAGACAATGGAATAAAGGCAAAGGAGCTAAGGCATTAATGAACGCTTCCTCTTTGCCTGTATGGTTGTTTATTTTACGTAGCATTGAAAGCGTAAAAGGAAATTTCCAGCTAGATAAAATAAACAACCTAACAGACACAGAAGCAATTTTAGGAAGTTCATCCTATGGTTAATAAGTAAGATTCGATACTTTGATGTTGAGGAAAAAAGATGCACAAATATGCGACAGTGTATAATCAAACCTCATTAATTTTCCTTTTTTTTGAACATTTAATTGGCGGAAAATGCATAGGGAATTAGAGAACTTAATTTTGTAAAGCAAAAAAAAAAAAATTTTTTTCTTCATAAAATCAATTTTCCCTGATTTTTTGTTATTTTTTCAAAATTTCCTGATATTTCCCTGACTTTTCCCTGATTAATAAAGTTCCCTGACTTTTCCCTGATCTCTCTGATCTGTCGCCACCCTGATGTTCTAATTACCTTGGAACATTGGAACAAATTTTGTCTGATGCAGAAAAATTAAAGGTTTTTGTAGATATTTTAAAATAATTTTTGCAAGTATTTTTTAATGTATTTTTTAAAATTTTTCCTTTTTCACATTGCTGGATTTATGCCAAAATATTGATTAAAATTGGAGGAAACTAACAATTAAAAGAGTTAATTAATTTAATTATAAAATATTGCATTGTCATCAGGTCTGAAGTCGCATGCCATATTTCAAAAGAATCCGATCGCAGTAAGTGGGCGAAATTTGAGCTAAAAGATTCCGTTACAAGATACATACATACATACAGGTGAAGCTAATAAAAGCGTGTTAAAAAATCATTAATTTTATAAATGAAATAAGGCAAAAAAAAAAAAAAAGAATTGCCTTTCAGAAATATTTTTGGTTTTTAAGTCATTATTATGGTACAGATTTTGAAAAAATACAAAAAAAATCCTTTTGATTCAAATAATGGTTCTTTAAGTAAAAGTTGGAAGACAATAGATTAACATATTATAAGCATCACATATAATGTCGTTGAGATTATACTCGAACTGGGAAGTCAAGATTTTATAACAGAAAAAAAATATATTGATAAATTAGCTTCTACAGTTTATTTTCAATCAAACAACTGTAATAAAATAACAATTTTCAACTATATATAACTTCAAACTCATTAGAATACTTCAAAAATAATTAACAATATTTTACTGCTACTTTTTAACAAATACATTTATGAAATAAATCATTTAGTATATATATATATATATAATTAATTTTGTATTTTACAGCTCAAGAACAAACTATGTTATATATATACATGTACACCCTTGTGCAAATTAATTGAAACAAAATATGGAACCAAACCTGGAATCCTATTTTTTCAAATATTAAACTTGAAGTGGTCAGTACTGAAACACTGTCCACTACTGGTGTTTTACGTTATATGAACGGTTAAATTTAAATGTCAAGACTAAGTAATCATAAGTACGTGTTCACTATTTTAGGGAAGTATAATCAGTATACTGCATAGAGAATGTAAAATTAGATAGTGGAACCTCGATAACTCAACACCCCAAGGGAACATGAAAACATGTCGACTTAAGTGGATGTCAACTTACTGAGGTTCCATTATTTCAATTCCTAAAGAGTTTCTGTATCACCTACTTACTAATGTTAACATTTACATTATGAAAATTAATTCCTTCAAGTAAATTTTTGTTTCATTTTATTTTTTGAAGAGTATATAATAAAATCCCTAACATTATTTGAACGTTTGTCAGAGACAAATCTGTAGTTTTTGAAAAGAGATGAAAAAGCTTCTTGTCAGTCAGGTCTGTTGCACAGAGTGTGGTGGCGGACTCTGTGGTTAGAAGATGGAATTCTTTAAAAGAGCTTTTCAAAAAAGAAATGATGGACCAAGAAACTGGTGTAAAATTCTGAAAAAAGGTCAATATGAGAGAATGTTGGTAGCAAAAATTGGTCTATAATAGCAATTGGATGTCAACTTATAGGGGTTCCTGCAAATGTGTGTCAAGTTAGAGAGGTTTTTCACCCATTAAAACTAGCGTTGGGCCAACCATAAGAAAAATAAATGTTGAGTTACTAGGGTAGTTTGAGTTATTCACATGTCGAGTTACCGAAATTTCACTGTAAATGATATCCATAACATTATCAACTTCGTTGTACTCTTCAACATATATATCAGTAGCAATGGCATACAGCTCGATTTTTATTAAAAACTATATATGATAAATTGTTGACTATATGCTTGATATAGTGTGCCTCAAAACACGTAAAAAGCTTGGATTATAGCCAAGTAATATGTATAAACTAAAACAATGTTTCAACCCCCCCCCCCCCAAAATATCCAGTGTTAAACTTAATGTAATAAGCATTATTAAAATGTACTTAATAAGAGATCAATATTTAGGAAAAGAATAATTCAGAATGATTAATCGATGCGTATGTGATTATGACATTATAGATTATAAAAATGATGCATCATCATAAAATTTACTGGATAACTAAAAAGCTTTCTTTACAAAATGGCAGTGAAAATGACACCCGAGAAATGTGTCAAATAAACTTTTACACTAAGACTTGCACTTCATGGGTAAAAAATGGCAGTGAAAAGTAGATACAAGAGGAATAATTCCAAACAAACTTTTTACACCAAGACTTCTACATCATTTTTTGGTTTCCTGAAAAATGAACAAATCAAGATTTCAATTATACAGATCAAATAAATATTAGCAGGACAAAGCCAATTGGTTGAGATGTTAACATTGGATGTCAACATGTTGAGTAGAAAGTATATAGTTACTGCCTTACCTTACGAAATTGAAATTGAGTAGTGTTTCCTTCTTTGAAATCTTTTGTTCCTTTTGTTTTCTATTTTTAGAGAGACCAATCTGGCGACATTTACTGCTTTTACCTAAACACAAAAAAGAAAAAAAAATTAATTTGAATTTTGACATTTTGAATTCAAATGTTTTTTTGCAATCACGTGTTGTTTTGCAAGTGTGCAGGCATGTGTGTGTGTGCATGTGAGTATGTGTGTGAGTGTGTGTGTAGGTGTGTGTTTGTGTCTGTGTGCAGGCGTGTGTGTGGGTATGTGTGTGTGTAGGTGTGGGTATGTGTGTGTGTGTAGGTGTGTGTTTGTGTCTGTGTGCAGGCATGTGTGTGCAGGCGTGTTTGTGTACAGGCATGAGTGTGTAAGTATGTGTGTGTGTGGATGCAACCTGGAGACGGTTTTCGCTAGAAGAGCAGCATCGTGAGGCCGGTCGACGGTGGTGCTGGCAGAGGGAGGTGGGGGGAAAATAAAATCATAGTACGCCAAAAACAGTCAAGTGAGAACAATAAGCAATCGTAATTGCTCAAAAAAAAAATCTATTATGAAAGCTGATGAAAGAAAATTAAGTCTAAAGTTCAGGGATGAAAACAGCCCGAAGTCAAAAAAGAGAAAAAATTGCGAGACTTAAAATTTGAATATATATATATATATATATTTTACATTAAGTGAAATTATATCAATACTATACTGTCTTTCAAATATTAATAGATAAATGTTTTTTGTTTTTTTTACTAGTAGAAATGCTAACAAATGAATAAAATAAGCTTGCATTTATTTAAGATTTTAACAGATATATCATTTCCATTTTCCCATAGCCCACAAATCAGGTGAAATTAAAACTTTATAATGTGACATATAATGCTATAAAACTTCCATATAATTAAACATTTAATACTAGCTGAATCATTGGACACCATGATTACAAAATGACATTATCAGTGTAGCTAACCTTTTTGTGGAGCAGCTGGGTATATTCTAAAAAAATCGTTAAAAAACTAAACCCAATCTAAAACTTTTTGAGCTTTGATGGTCATTTTAAGCACTAGCATAAAAATGATGATTTTTAAATTGATAAAAAAGTTTTAAACACTATGTCATGATTTAAGAAGATAAGCATCTTTAATTTGCTATATTTACATGTCTGTTATAATAAAATAGTACATTATAATTAAAATAAATTTGAATGTACTAAGATCTTTTGTAAGCCTGATAGCATTAAAACTAGATTTGAAGAACGATGTTGGCTTAAATTAACTCGGATGGAATAGAATAAACATATTTGAATGGGCGTGGCAGTCTTCATAAAAAATAAAGTATAAGAAGGGTTGAAAATATTAGTCAACAAAAAGGTATTAATGTCTAAACAGTAGAATGGCGTAGCAGATAAAAATGAGAGAGTGTAACAGAAGCGGATGCAATCGGATTTCAAAAGATACATCTAACGATTGCACTCACCATCACTCTCCAGCATTTCTCCCTCCATTCCTATTTCACCCTCTTCAACAACACAGCAAAAAGTTCCTTACTTCTTTCTACTCAAGAAAGAATGTATGCCTCAGCAAGAATCCTGATGGGAAGATCGGGGCAGAAGGGAGGTGAGGGGGTACGAAACAGGGAACCCCGCTCTGCTATGCCATCTGTGGCTTCCAGAGAACTGACCTTTCGGCCGGGGCCCCCTTACCCGTAAGGGAACGAGATCTAAACCACTTACGACTCTAGACACCGTGGACCCAGGTACGGACCTGACTCCGGTGGTGCCCATTGCCTACTCACTGTCCCACTCGATAGCCGTTGGGCAGATACAAATCTGCTCACACGCAAGTAAAGAGTGGTTGTTTTACATACGTGGATGCTACACCATCGTAAAACCCTCCCCATTTACCCGGGCTTGGGACCGGCATAGGGACGGGCCTGGCCCCTAAAGACCAGACCCCACCTACGGCTGGGTTGGAGGTGAGGGGGTATTTGCGCGATCGCTAGAAAGTGACTGTGAAATGGGCGTGGCAAAACAATGAGCGTACAAGTCTTCAGCAAAAAACAAAATACATACAAGAAGGGTTGAAAATAATAGTCCACAAAAAGTTATAAAGGTTTAAGTGATAGAATGGCATAGTAGACAAAAATGAGCGAGTGTTATGGAAGTGGATGCAATCGGATTTCGAAATGCATAAACGTCGACGCTTTCTATGTCATTCTCGAGCCTTTTTCCCTCCCCACGCACAAAACGAAGCTCCTTCCTTCTTTCTACCTTAGAAAGAACACGTGAGTCAGCAAAAATTTCTAGACGGGAAGAACATGATCGCGATCGATCGCTGGAAAATGCTCTACGTCCGGAAAATGAAAAAAATACAAAAAGCGGAAAATCGCGGAAGATTTTCATCCCTGAAAGTTGGGCCAAACTTAACCAGGCAGCATTGTGAAGGCTACGCAGATCCTAATCCCAGCATTTCATTGCTGCCAGGTTATGTTTGCATGGACTATACAACTAAAGGATTACTCATTTGAACTTAAACTAAATGATTTCAAGATTGCTGTTTGGATTTTTTGTAACTTATTTCTATAATATTACCCTATTACCCCGCATGAGATGGAATGCCAGAAATAAGTAAGGTTGACCAGCATGCTGAAAAATCCGAATTTTCTGTCGGAAACCTTGCGGTTCATTTTGCAAAAAAAAAAAAAAAAACAGACAGAAAAAGTGTTTTACTTAGTCAAGCATACATTATATTTAACACTAAACATTAAACAATCTGAAGTTAATATATGTTTAATGTTAATGTAGGCAATGCGTTATATGGATTTAGTTATATGCCAATAAAATGATGAACTCAGAAGCAACCATACTAGCATTTGTGGTTCAGTTATTTATTTTTAATAACTCTTTAAAATCCCAAGTAGGGACGTAAGTTTTTTTCATATTCATTCTTTATGTAAGTGTAAAATACTTTAAGTTTAGGGCTACAACTGTTTGCTTTGTTTTAATTTAATGTTGAATAAAATTATTAGTAATTAATCAGATTTTTCTGTTTAGAATAATAAAAGTAACATAGTTAATATTTTGAAAAAAATTAACTGTTTATTAATATTAATAAGGTAATAAAAAGAACTTTTTATGTTACACAAATATTTATTATACGTTAAATTAAACTAATTTTTCTGTTATTGTTTTTTTCGGCATGCCGGCTAATGTAAGGTAATACAGTTGATTGCTTTCGTGCTTTGCAGTTATTTTTATGTTTGAATCACTAAAAAAACCATAAAATGAAGAACTCATTCCACATGATAAAGATCAAATATATAAAAAAAATTACTCTAGTAAAAAATGATAGAAAAGTACATATTTTTACAGACATGCAATTCAAAATAAATCAAAGAAACTATTTAAAACACAATATAATTGTAACAAATTTTGATTGTGGCAAAACATCATTCTTGATTACCGATAAATAGCAACTGAAAATATACAGGGTATTCAGTGGCCAGAAAATATTTCTGGGAGGGTTTTTCAAAATCGAAAATTGTTGTTTTCTTTTGCAATTATTTACAATACGAAAATATTCAATAGATTTAATCAGAGTTTCTATGGAATAGTAATTATTCATAACACTTGCAAGCATAAAAATAATTAATAATTCATACTGATATCACTATGACTTACAAACTAAGAAAGTGGGAAAAAGCGCACTACATTTATCATTAGTTTTACTTCAGTTTCATATTCATTTTTTTGTGCTTTATTTTCGTGAGATCATTTAAAACCTCTTCTCCAAATACATCCATGTCTTGAAGAAAGTCTAGCTAATAACGGTTTTGATAAGATAAGGAGGAGAGCTCTCAGAAAATCTGGTGTGGTAGGTCTTCTGTAGGTTTCCCTAAAAAGGATTTTTGCAGTGTTGGTTGACTCTGATACCCTGCTGTCCTTTATTGAGATCATTTTCTTATTTAGTAGGGGTGCTCATGATGAAATGTTACTTGACTATTTACGAATTGGAAAATAGTTTGGAGCTGCTTCACGATTATTAAAAGCGTAAGATTGATATTTCATTGAAACTTATCTCGATAGGATAAGTTTAAATTCCGAGACCTTACCAGTGGCTGCGCCAGTGAGGGTATTTATAGTCTTGCACTGATAACAAAAATTTATAGAATGAAGAATTCATAGGTTAGTGAAAGTGTATTAACATTATGAAAAAACCTTTTTGAGATAAGTTTAAAAATGTATATATATATATGCTTGAACCTGAAGTTTTTCTTGGTGAATTTTTTTAGAGGTGCAAGATTTTATAAGCAGTTGGTTCTTTATTTTTTAAATATAACTTCACTCTTGTAAAACAGAACGTACTAAATTTTTAAAAATACATTCATCAAATTAATAATAGAAAAAAAAAATAATAAAAAAGAAGCCAAAAGAAAAATGGATTTCAAATAAAATTAAACCATTTAAACTCCTTTCTCAATAAAATAAGGTCGTTGAAATCAAGCTCTTATTCAAAAGCTGCTTTATATTTTACAAAAATAGATATTTAATTCTAAAATGTATATTGAATATCACAAGGACAATACCTAAATTAAAAATAGAAAATAAATGCATAATATATAAAATTAGTAAAGAAACTGAAAAAATATACTGAAAGTCAGATTAAAAAACTCACCTTTAGCACTTAGCAATTTAGGTTTAACTGCACTAAAATATTCCGATGAAGTTTTAGAGTCACTGATATCTATTTCTATTATGTTTTTGATTTCACTCGAAACTGAAATACTTTTTTCTACTGCAGAGTCAGAAACAATTTGTTCATTGTCTTTATGCATGGGAGAGAAGGGAGATTCTTCAAGCAAAACACTGTCACTTTCAGAAAGCGATTCATAACTAGTATTGCCATCGCTTCCCAATGAATGGTTGAGTTTGGCACCATAGTCAGATTCTTTTGTCAATTTGAAATCCAGTATTTTTGTACTCACCAACTTGAATTTCTTTTCATTAAGTTTGGCAGAGAATTTATTCCTAATGTTATCTTTAAAACTGTTACTAGTTTCACACAAAATTTCGCAAGTTTTTCCGGCAGTTTTCTCGCAACTGGTAACGTTAGCAACAGAACTTTCACTGTCTATGACATCTAACAAAGATTTCTGCGGAACAATGCTTGATGGTGCTGAGGTTATATCTAAAGTAGAGCTGATGGAAGATTTTTCTGGGTTGAAGTCGGGCACTTTTTTTTTTGCAAACCTGTAAGGATATATAACTCTAGTCATTAAAATTATTTTATTTCAAATTTCATTAATTGAAAGTGAATTATAATATTCATTGTCACATACACTTTGTGCACAACTTTTAATATGCTGGAAACAAAACTTCCATATAGCAACTATTATAACAAAAAAAAAAGTTAAAAGTAAACCATTTTTAAACCAAAGAATAATTTAGCTTGGGAAGTCCAATTACAAAAGATTTTTTCTAAAAAGCTTTTTCTTAAATGCCTGTTTGTCCAGAAAACAACTTTTGTAGTGAAAAGAGGGTCACCTGGCGATCCCAAAAACAAAAGTTTACAATTTAATTTGCACTTTTGTGTGTTATGGGTCATTCTCCAGAAAATATAACTTTAGAAGGCAAATATTTTTCAAATTCAAAACCTTTTGTTTTCTTTTTCAAAAATTCTTACACGAAAGTGTTACCTACTAAAAGTAACCATAAACACTGGCCCAGCTAAGTTCCAATTATTTTACTCATAAATAAAAAAAAAATTAAAAAATGCCTTGTTCTCGGAAATAAAAAAAAAAGAAAAAACTTTTAATGTTTAAAACGTGAGGCTGATTTAATATCAAAGAAGTAATTTTGTTTTTTGTGCAAACAATGAGGCATTTTAATTAGTGGGGATCTAATATTAAGCTCTCTTTATTAAAGTACGGCTTAATTAGTAGTTATCCTTTTAGTTCAAAATGAGTGTTAAAAATCAGTATTTAGTAAACTTGAGAATATACTGGCAATTTATAATTTTGGTAGAATGCTTAAGATTGATCTATTTCCTCTCCATCATTTATTTTAACCTCAGAAATAATGACATAAATATGGTCTCTCACGGAGGTGAGGAATTTTCCATTAATATAGGACTAATGGATACATTTTTCAGGGAAATATTTTTTTTCTTTGTTGCTACAATCTGCACATGTTAAGCAAATGCAAACACGTTCACTTCTTTTTTTACATTAATTTACATCCCTGAAAACCAAGTTCACGGAGGTTAGAAGTCACAATAACTACACTTAGGTTTTTACAACAAAATCTATCTTCTTGTTTGTTGACAAAAATATCACAACTTCTTTATGGCTGAAAATAAACAAGGTTACCTTTGTATCATGGAAAATAAACATTGATGTCATTACTGCCATGTGTTAATGAGGAATAGCATTTTGTGTTTAGGTAATGGAGGTGAGAATTTATTGTGTGACATGACTCCTTATCCTACTAAAACACAATAATAAAAAATTACATATACTTAAACAATTAGTATTTAAGCACTTGTGAAAGGAATACTAAATAAATAAGTATTAAATTTTCATGAAACAAGTTACTAAGCAATATAAAGTCACACAAAGGTGTGTGACAGACCGCGGAGGTGAGAATTCACTGTGAACCAAAAATATACTAAAATAAAATTTATTATTAAAAAATTGTTGGCAGGTTTAAATAGACATAATTTTGATAAAATTGAAAAGCATTGTTAAATGAATTTTTCATTTAAGTTTTTTACTGTAAAAGGCGTGTGACAGAAAAGTTACTTTTTGAAGAATGACCTTTACAAAGTTCTGATTACTTTATTAAGTTATACATCTTTTTCTTTTACTATGTAAAAAAGTAACGGTAAACTTGCATGCTATTCTATGGCACTTTTTTTTTGCATAGATCCAACATAATATATTAACTAAAAATAATACATTTAACTGAAACTTAAAACAAAAATTCTTTTATTATGTAACTACGATTTCACCAACTTGTTGAGATAAAAGTGTAAAACCAATTTCAGATGACCAGTTATTCGGAACTCCAGCGCTCGAATACGCTACCTTGCGGTGATTTACAAAACTGCAAATGAAACTTAAACATTGCCACGTTGCGTTCCACGTGTATCTGTTGACGTAAACACAGGCAGTTTGTTCTGAGTATTTATTAACGCAATCGATGTGTCTTAGTTTGCTTTCAGCTACAGAAATTAATTCGTCCCTTAGTAGTATTCTCGAGCTTCTCAAAATAATGTTAGTTTTCATTATTTCCTTAATAATTGGAAAGCGAAAATTCTGGATTAACAAACGTGGATAACGTTATACAAGGTAAAAAATTTTATTGTTTTGTATGAATTTGTAAGAATATGGGAGTTTTTTTAATCTTAAATTAATTAAACTTACCATATTTTACAGCAGCATTTAGTTGGAATGGACAGTATGCAAAATATTTTCTTGAATATATTATCGTAGAACAAAATGAATAACCGAGAAAGAATTTACTTTATTCCTTTTATTCTCAACTGAAAGGTTTCGCCAAATTTGTTTAGGGTTATAGTTTTGTATAGTGCGAGCAAAGTAGCCTTCGCGAGATTTCGCGTTTTTAGTTAAACCACTTTTAATTTTTATCATGAGTGGAATAAAATGGTAGTAAGATTACAGAATTCGATAAGTGAAAAGAAATAATGGTCAATCAACTGAAAAGAAAACTACCACCATATATCCGTGAGAATTTTGTTGATAATTTGCATAACATGACACAATTAAATCGTAACTCAGAAATTAGAAAAATCGAAACAGAAAATTTTTAAATGAACCGATTCGGGAATTCGAGAGAAGTAACTCAACTATAAATGGAAAAAAAATTATGCGCTATCCAAGCAAGGCAAAAAAGTATCATCTTCTTTCGATAACAATTTGTAATGTCACATTGAATTTTCTAGCATTAATTGTTATTCTTGTCAGGCCACAATTATTATTTAGTTTTATCAAGAATTGATAAATATCGAATTCAACATCGTTGAAATGGCTGCTTAGAACTACGAACTACGTAGTTTGCATTAATCTTTGACGTTTAGTAATGCTTCTTGAATTCTCATTTCTTTCTACGTGGGCCAGAATATCCACAAGACTTTGAAAATTAATTTAAAAAGAATAAAGCGAAAAAATCATACGTACGAACAAAAATCACAACACTTTTAGCATTTTCTTCGTTACCATGTGCGTTTGTTTTAGTTTTCAATTCCGCCATTAGACAGTGACTTCAGTGCCCCCTATAGTTCGTTGGAGTTGCGAATAGCAAAACAGTGTTATCATTAAACACTCACCACTAATATATATTTCTGTTTGTGTGTGCAACTAAATATCATTTAACTGATCCAAATTGAGAATATATGAAATAAAGAACTAAAACTTTGCATGGAAAATAAAGCAAATAAATAAATATTAAGCATTTACTTCAAACAGTGTGTCAAACATTTTGATTGTCATTGCATCAAGTAGAGCAGAAAAGAAAGGCCCATGTTCTCAAAATATGACAAGTTTGAGCAATTTAGTAACATTTTTTCAACAATAAAATGTCACCTATAATCAAGAGTGTTTGTTTTGTGTTTTAGACACTGAAATATACCAACAAGTGAAAATTTTATTTAAAACAAATAGTTCCACCACATTCATGAGATTTTTTTTTTAAAGATTGATTTGTTACATAAATTTCCTGCATACTTTTGAAAAATGAAGTTTTGACTGCTCACAAAGTTCAGCAAATGGATGTAGAACAGATTTTCTTGAATATTTTCATTTTCGGAAATGGGTCATCAAGAGAGAAGACCATTCTTTGAACGTTCCGGCAAGGGTTTTACAACAACTATTTCACATGCAAAACAGAAGGATTTTTAATGAATTTATGTATACCTGTTAATGTTTTCCTTATTGCACTTCTTTGGAGAAGATAAGTCAAAACTGCAAAATGCTTCACTTTCTGAATCTTCTTGCACCACTTGTTCAAAGTCTGAGTCGCAACTTTTCGAGTCATTATTTTTATTGCCCTGTTCTCCAGTTTCTAATGGTGTAACATTTGTAGCACTGGCTGCAGCAGATTTCAAGCCTTCATTTTTTACAAAAAACCTAGAAAAAGAGACTGTAACTAAAAAGAATTCTAGACCTACAGAAAGGAAAACACAGAGAAGAAAGGAAAGTCCTCATCAATATGTAATTAGTTAATTCCTTTTAAGTTTTCCACTAAGCTTGAAAAAATTAACAGGATCTTTGCAGCTATTAATCATACAATTCATTAATATTCATCAAGTAATTCAATTAAGATTTTTGATTTTTTTTAGAATACCTGCTTTTTACAATCCTTTGCAGAGCAAGATTTGAAATATTTTTGCATGGTGTTGAAGTACTACTAGGACTCTCAGATTGAGAACATGATATTTTGTGTTTTTTTCTATGAGGAGAAGGAATGGGATCTTCATCAGAAGTATCGATTTTATCGTCACATTCTTCGAGTTTTGATCCCCCATACATCGAAAGCAATTCTTCATCGATTAACGGCTTAGTTTCCTTCTTTTCAAGAACTAAAAAGATTAAAATAACATTATGGGTACTTGAATTTAAAAAACAGTGCAATAAAATTTCAATAAAGGGAAACAAAATTTTAAAATCAAAAAGAATTTGAGCTACAGGGTATAAAGACTTAAATAAAACATAATTTAGTACTTTCAAGCAAAGTTGCACTACCGCTCATTAATTTCAATACATTTGCAAAAAAGTTGAAAAGTGTGCAAATAGTGTTTTTAATGTGTATGTTTTATGCAATGAGAATATTATTTCCATAAAATGCATTTGTAGGGTAATCTCAACCACATTTTATTGGGATTAATAGATTTACTCTCAATTACTTCAAAGAAAGTGAAAATGCAATAATTAGGAGAGCGCAGAATAAAGCAATACACACAAATCCTGTAGTCAATGTGAATTCCAAATAGCAGAAACTATATTACATAGATTTAGAAGAGTATACGCTCATGACAAATACTCCCAATATTTATTAAATCCTCCAGGAGCAGCAGGGAGAGCTTTGCTACGGTCCCGTAAGAGGATGTCAACTTCTAACTACCCTTCTGACTAATTTCATGTCTAATAATGAATTCTTCCCTATGATGAAAAGTTTAAATTTCAGCCCCAGTAGAACATAAATACAAACAGGGGTGGACTGGCCAGGTCGGCTAGTCGGGGATCCCCAACTGGGCCAACCGTCGAGTGGGCCACTTTAAGTAATTTTTTATTGAACTTAATAAATTTAATTCACATCTAATATTTTTTAAAGCGTAATAATAGAAGAAAAAATGAAATTTTTTCACTCTATGGGAAAAAAGTGTTCGGAAGCAGGTTTATTTTTATCCCATCCTTAGCCCCCAGGGGCCAAAGTAAATAGCCGAAGTCCACAGGTGCGAATGCTTTCCTCTCTTTGTCAACTTTTTCTCTAGTTTTCAGAGCTCTGGGGTCCATGGCTCCCACATTGAGGAAACGGGAGGGGGCCAGAGAAATTAGGATCTAACGCGGCCTGAAAAAGGGCCCGGGACGAAAAAAGAGCTTTCAAAATCTTATATTAGTGTGTCTATTAACAACAATTGGCCTGCACCACTAGACAAAGCGGCCCCGGCCCTGCTACAAATGTGTGGGCCCTGCTATAAATGTGTGGGCCATGCTTTGGGATGTTGATACATGAGCAGCTGCATGCACAAGGTTGGGGACTTAGATGCAGGAATGAGTTAAGTCCAAGCTTTTCCTTTTTTAAAAATTCATTTTTGCGTGTGGAGAATTGGTTGTTCCGATTGGTGCAACAATGGATCACAAATGTAAGATTAGACCTCTGCTTTCTAGTAAGTAATGTGAGAAAGAAATTAAACTTTCGATCGGAAACTAATTTATTGGTCTTACCAAAAATGAGTGAGTCTGGACTTACCTGGTTCTTGGTTTTTGCATCAAGGCCCAAGAAGGAATTGTGTATTACAGATTTAAGGTGGTCCGGGATACATTTTGAAAAAAATGGTATTCAACAATTTAGAGTTTTGAATTTTTTTGCACTGATTCACCATCAGTTTGATTCGAAAAATCATAACATAAATATTTTAAAAAATATATTTAAATTTAATTATTGTTTTCTAAAAAAATAGGGTTGCTTTAAATTGCTAAAACTCAAAATATTCTTGGTAAATTTTCAAATTTTTTTCAAAAAACTATGCACAAACATCTAAGTTTTAATTTTTATTTGACAATTTAAAAAATAGTAATTCAATAAAAATAGAAAATATTTCAAGAAAAATTTTGAAAAATTCAAAGGTACTTTGATAAAAAAAAGATTATATTTTTTGAACTAATGGTTTTTTTCAAATTCACCGTACAAAAAATCAAAGTAATCTGTTTGAAAAAGATATGATCCAAATTTCATTGCTTTATATCAGTTCTTGACTTATAAGAGTTTAAATGCCAAAAATCGGGAAAAATTGCATCATGGTGAGAAACGCGTTTGAAGTTTTAAAGTTAAATATATTAGTTAAAAGAATGCAACAAAAATTATTATATCTTTCGTTCTAATTAAGATAGAAACAAGATTCAAACGTCCTTTTAAGCAGAAAAAGACGGAGAAGTTTTTTTAAATGATTAAAAAAAAAAAAGACATTTTGTTTCTCAGACTCCTTTAAATATCGAAAAATTGCCAAACAAAGTCTTTGAACCTTAGGCATTCCCTTAAAGTCACTAAAGATAGCTTAGAATTTCACTTATAGAAATTTTCATGGGAGAGCTTCGTAACGCTTTTATTTGCATTATAGCCAAAAATTGATTTCAGTTTCAGAAAAAAATGCCCAGAGAGAACTAGTGTTTCCTCCAGATCAAAAAAAGGGGCAGTGCGTTTTCAGGGATAAAAAAAGGGATAAAAGGGTAGAGAAGTTTTGTTGGATAAAAAAGGTGCTTCTTTTACCTTTTGGTATACTAGGTACATACAAAGTTCAAGTGTTTTTAATAGTAATTATTTTTTAAATATTAAAAAGTTTTTTGATGTTTGGTTTTAAAGGTAATGCAAAAACATTTAGATATATTCTAATCAGATTCTTGTGGATAAATGATTGAAACGAAAGAATGACGTTTCAAGGACAGGGGTCGAAGTTAGCTTAAATGCGGAAGGGCACGGTGGCCTTCTAAAAAATTTTGGGAGAAACCTTTCTCTTTTCTTTTTAACGTTTCCAAACATATTATAAGATTATATTTTTAAAATTTCAATGTTGGAAATTTTCGAAGGAGAGTCGCCAGACTCCCTATAGTAACGAAATGTAGTTTAAAATTGGGTCAAGTATACTTCAACTTTTAAATGTTTCCAAATGAGATCACTGACCCTCCTATTCTCTCAAACGTGACTAAAGTTAGTTTTGGGGTTTTTTAATAGTTCGAACTTTAAACCATTTTGTAGAGAGCTCCCTATACTGTTCCATAAAATTACATTAATTTTATTAAGGGTAGCCTAAAATTGCATTTCTAAAACTTCCCATTTCGGAGAATTTCTGGGAAGAGCCCCCGACATTCTATTGTAAACAAAGATAGACTAAAATGAATTTTAATTTTGAAAAAAAAAAAGTTAAGAAAACAAAATTGTCGGGGAACCCCTTGTTTTCCCTCTCCTTGAACACTACCAAAAATTGTAAAATTGTGTTTTTTGACATTAACTTTGAAAATATCACTTGGAAGGGAATTAGAACCCTGTGACCCGATTCTTTTCTTAGGCCTATATAGGTCAACAAATTTCAAAAAATTTCCGGGAGGATTTACCCGACTCCTCATCTCTTTCCTAGGGTCCTTCCTATGTTGTCAGCATAGAAGCTTAAAGATGTGCCTTTTCAGGCTTATAACCATAAGTATCCTTTCAAGGCACATAAAAAATGTGTCAGTGTTAGCTATATTTTACGTTTCATGATTTTTTATTTTAGCACTTTAAATCTTGATTTAGTTACTTAAAGAAAAATAGGAACTAGTGGTAGTTTAATGTCTTTGCTCGACTAATTTACAGAAGTGGGTCAAAATATTATTTTGCTCACTTGACTTTGGCCCAGTCGGCAAAATATTATTTCGCTGACTGGGCCAAAGTCAGTTAGTCTGCCCCTGAATACAAACATATACTGCTGAAATCTAGACAATTTTGTGAGTTAAAAAATATAAATAAATGTACAAAATGAAATTGAAATGCATAAAACATACTCAGTTCTTCATGTTTCCTTTTCACTGGCAGTGCCTTAGCCTTGGGAGAGGTGAACTTGAATGCTGTAATTTCCTTTTTGGGAATAGGTTTCTTTTCATTTGTTCCCCACAAAATACCATCATCTATATCCACAGAACAACTGTTTGACACACTATCAAACTTTTTCAGAGTTTTCACATTTATGTTGCCAATGGCTAACTGGCAAGCTAAATCATCTGGTAAATATCTTAATTCCATTAAGAATTTTTTGGCATCATCATAAGATTAAAACATAGATTAAAATATGTAAATTACTGTGATTAAGTTTTCCCTGAAAATATTTCAAATTTCAGAACCTTAGAAACCAAATGAACAAAAGTTTAATTTTTCTAGGTGCATGAAATAGAAGGTTAAACATTTTAGAAATTATGTTTTTTTAATGATTTATTATAGTTCATATTCTTGCAGGCAAATCAGGGTCTTGCTTTCTGAAAATTTCTCTTCTGAGAAATTTCCAGGAGTAATACAGAGTTCCCACTTTCCTAGCAGCTTAAAAAATAAGGCCTTTATAAGGCTTTTTTCGGCACTTTTTAACTACATAGAATCACTTCAAGCCAGTGGTGCAACAAGAAATTCTTCGTGGTGGAAAGAGTTTTACTTATAAACATACACAGACACATGTATAGGTATACAGTTGAACCTCGTTATAAAGTCTCTTTGGGACTTCGTGAAAATGACATATAAGTGAAAACTTCTCAGGGCCGTAACCAAATTTTAATTTCGAGGAGAGTTTTAACATCACATTTCTCATTAAATCAATACGATAAAAAAAAAAATTGATTTTATTTGTGAATTCTACTTATTTTTGTAACAATAGTTTATTTAAATGAGGGGAGGCTAACTAAAGAGCATCAACATGAGCAAATGTAAAAGTTGATGTGTCTATTAAACGAAGAACAAAATCTGACGTGAAAACTACATAAGTATACCATGGGAGCAAATATAGGGGGCAAGTGGGGACTCGAGCCCGCCCCCCCCCCCCCTAGAAATTAGAACTTCCTTGTTTTACTACTTTTTTCTTTGTATAAATGTAAAAACATTTCTTCTGCAGCCATTAATGAATAAGTTATTAAAAATCTCAAATTGTAATGACTCTAATCTGCCCTGAAATCGGTTTCCATGGGGAAAATATCTAAGCCCCACCTTATAATTTTGCATATGAGCACCCTTGAAGTATACCTTTATTAAATATTTGATGTCTTTTTAATTCCTAAAATAAAATTGAATAAAGAAATAAATGCATGTACACATATACACACATTTGAAGTAATAAATCTTAAATTCATATTTTTTGACACAAACAAAATGTGTAAAATACATTGTGTGACTTTCAAATTTAAAGAATTTTAATGTTTTAGTTAGCTTTCATCTTCAGGTATTTAAAATGTGAACGAAAACGGTCTATTGTTGTGTAAGAAATTATTTTTGCAATAACTTTAGTAAAATTAAATACTGGAGTTAAAGCAATGAGTTTGTACAATTTGCCAATAATAATGTAATTTTTTAAATGAAATTGAAAAAAATAATAAAATAAATAAATAATAAATCAGTAAAAAGAAATTTTTCAGCAAAAAAAGTTCATACTTTTTTTGCTCAAAAAGAATGCTTTGGAATAGTTCTGAAAAATTTCGGAGGGGGTTTAAACCCTAAAATCCATTCCTTAAATATGGCCATGGGTGTCCTTATAACCAATTTATTTTGTTAATAAATGAGCAAGTATATAACTATCAAAATTCCTTGTTAAATCTAGTATGTAAGAAATGATCAGTTTATTAGGTTGTAGCTATTTAGCAAATGTCCCAGCTTGTTTATTATGTGTCCAATGGTTTGTCATATCCTAAAAAAAAAAAAGGCACTTGATCAATTTTTAGGGCTTTTGACTACTAAATATGACTTTTAGAGGGGCCCCTACAAACAAAACTTGAAAATAGGGCTTTTATAGGGGCTTTTGAGGGCCTGTAGGAACCCTGTAATAGCACAAACAATGCCTTGCTTGAATTGGATTTACAATGTCCTTAGAAACGTACCTTGGAAGTGACTAACTTTTGGTTGACTTCAGAGTATTAAAGTAATTTTTAACCCCCAACACAAAGGAAGGGGGTTATAAGTTTGACGTGTCTATGTGTGTGTATCTGTTTGTGGCACTCTAGCAATTAAACGGATGGACCGATTTTGGAAAAGAAAAATTTGTTTGAAAGAAGAGTTGATTGAGAGTGTTTTTAACTAGGTTGCGTCTTTGGATGCCATTAACGAATATATTAATTAAAAACCCTTAAAAGGTTTTTCGCAATTTTTGCAGTGAAAACATATTTAATTTTTTTAAAATTTAGTACTAAATTGAAGAGTATTTTTTTCTGTGTCTGATAGAATATGTTTGAAACTACCATGTTATATAGAATTCAAATTATAAAGCCTTTTAAAGTAGATTTAAATACGGCTAAGCTCTTAATCACGTGATTGATAACCAAAATTATTGTTAAACGACAAGGAAATTAAAAGCAATGATTTAAAATTTTAATCTATTGCCAGTTTTGATTTGTTAACAAATAAAATACTTGTAATCAATAGAAATTTTATAAATCACAAAAATATTGCTCACTTTTAGTGGGACTTGCTCGTTAAAAGCGTTATGCTCTCATAGACTTAACATTTTAACAACCAAATCTTTCTGATTTCCTCGCAAATCCCGGGTTCTCGTTAAAACTGGGCTCGTTATAAGCAGGTTTGACTCTACTTCTCAGGGATATTTAAAAAATTTTGAGTTAAAATTTGGACAGTTTTGTTGTCAGTTAATATGCACCATTATTATTAGTTTTATTTTAAGTTTTCATAAAATACACAAGTCCTTTCTGAAGGTCAAGACTTAGACAATTTTCCAACTGGCCAGTGGCCACTAGACCCGAAAAACTTAGTGGCCACCACTGCTGCTGAGTTTTAAAGCATTAACGGGGGGGGGGGGGGGCAGCAGCCTTCACTACTTTCATAAAAATAAATAGAACTCTACACACTATGAAAAACAATTATTCGAGACATATTAATTTTAATATGGAAAATTTGCGTTGAAATAGGTTTTTAAAATTTTTAAATTAGTAAATAAGACGTTGGCAGGAAACTGCACTTTAGATGAAATAAATAGCTTATAGCAAGGCCTTCAAATCAATGAGGATCAAATACAACTGTGCAGATAATTCGCATTTTTCAAAAAAATATTTTATAGAAAGAAAAGAAAAAAGATTTATTGTGCATTTTATGTTATCTTCAAAAGTTTGTTTTGAGGTAAACATCCAATTCTGTTTTTGGAAACTTGGGTAAGTAATAATATCATTTATTTCCATCTTGCGAATGACCAAACATAGCATCTACGCGAAAAATTCACGGTTATAAATAGATGTTTGAATTTGTTACATTAAAGTAGTAATAAATTCAAAATCCTTAAAAAACTACAATTTAGGTAAAATAGTCAGTTTTAGCACATTAGCCTCTAAAGCAATGAAAATAAGATAATATTTTGAAGATAAAATTTTGCATTTTTAAAGACAATAATTAAGAATTATCCGAAAAAAAGGGCACATTTTGCATAATTTTCAACAGTTTGCATTGCAATAAACATCCAATTCCATTTTTGAAAAAGTAGGCACTTCATGAGTCTTGCGTACCAACATCTTGGGAATGACCAAACATGGCGACTACGCTAAAAATTAAGATACAAATTTCTGAATTTGTTGCAAAAAATATTTTAAAAATAAAAATCCTCCTGAGACTAAACTTTAGTTGAAAAGTTTTAGCGCTTTTGCGTCCAAAGAAATGAGGATAAGGTGAAATTTTCACATAAAATTTTTCATTTCTCAAAAAAATTATTTTAAAAAATAAAAAATAAAAATTAAAAAACGATTTGCTGCACATTTTAAGTTATTTTCATTTTTTGGCAGAAAAATAAAACATCCAATTCATCTTTCTTTTTGAAAATTTTTGCACTTTTCTACTTCGATTTTGTGAATGACCAAATATGGCTACTATGTTTCTAGCTGAAATGCTGAAACATCCATCGCTCAAAAAGCGATCTCCAAAGGATCTTTGCCAAATTGTACTTCTTTTTTTTCTGTTATTCATTTATTGAGCAATCACGATTGCTTATTGTTCTCATTTGACTGTTTTTGACGTTACGTTGATTTTTCCCACCGCCACCCTCCGCACCATCACCGTGGACCAGCTGGCTCCTCACGATGCTGCTCCTATAGCGAAAGCCGTCTCCAGGTTGCATCCATGTCCTACACACACGCGCATACATACACAACTACACACATACACACACGCGCACATACACACACACACAAACACATACACACACACAAACACTTACACACCACGCATACATACAACCTACACATACACAACTACCCACACATTCATTCATGCACACAGACACAAACACATATGCCTACACACACATACACATACCCCCCCCCACACATTCATACACACACATACACATAACCCGTACACACAAACACACACGCCTACATACACACACTCGTGATTGCGAAAAACATAATTTGAATTCAAGATGTCAAAATTCAAATTAATTTTTTTTTCTTTCTTTCTTTTTGTTCTTTGGTAAAATTATCTGCAGGCCGCCGAAAAATTTGCGACGCATGTCTCGCTTCTCCCAGTTTCTGTTACCGGGGTTGTAGTAAATAAAAAAAGATCATATAAGATTTGTGCTACAATATGATTAAAGTGAAAATCCAACCTAAATAAGGCACAAATTCTCAAGAAGATACAGTTATCTCATGACGTTCTGGTTGTGTGATGAGTTTTTTGCACTGATGAAGAGTCCCTATTGTAGCTTTGAAATAGCTTTATGTTGTATTTTCTTGAGACCTTAGTGCTTTATTTACGTTGGTTTTCCAATTAAATCATAACTTGCAGTAAGTTTTAAAATATCAATTGAATATTTTTTATAATGTCAAGTTAAATATTGGAAGATAAATTTAAAAAAACACAATTTCCCAGAAAAAAATTTCATTTTAAAATTAAAAATTCATCTTTTTATTAAATTTACATTATTTTTAGACTTTATTATTGTCTTGATTAACAGAAACCTTCTTTAATCGAGGTTCTACTGTATTTATTTTCATTATTTTCAAATTATGTTCTTCTTTTCTGTCCAAGTATAAATTTATCACTTGCATAGCCATTTTATTGCAATATTAAGATAATAATAAAGAAGAAAAAAATCAGCATATAAAACAGTTGATTTGAATTTGATTTTCCCTTACAATTAGTTTAGGATTTGCTATTCATGTAAATACTATGCAATGCATAGCAAAACACGATTACATTTTGATCAAAACTAATAAAACTAAAAAGGATACTTTCCAGCATATTCCATTTCGTCTACATTGCAGCCTTCTGGATATGCATTTAAAGGAACTAAAGTCTTCTTTTTAGGGCAAAAAACTAACTGGTAGAGAAATGTATTATTTGCTTTCATAAACGATTCCTTATATTCTTCAGTTACAACAAGCTTTGGCATTTTCAAATAACTTGGAAGTTTGGAGAGCACCTGAAGAAAACAAAATGTTTTCAGAGAACAAAAGTCAAGTAGTACTTATAAAATTCTTTACTCTCAACTGAAGTATTTTTAAAGTTTGAAATTTAGGCAGATAAACAATTAGAACTTACAACAACTAGACTTGACAGCGATAAGCAGGGTTCATTGTTTTAAATCAGCTTGATATAAATCGTGATTAAAATCATGATTTAAATCAAAAGATTTTTTTTAAATCATTGATTTAAATTAGAGACGTACCGAGTACTCGGTAACTACTCGGTACTCGGCCAAATTCTGATCAGATACTCGGCCAATACCGAGTAGTTGCAAAAAATTGAACATTGTCCAAGACAGATACTAAAATTTATAAAAAAAGAGCAAGCATTATATTCTGCAATCATTTACAATTAAAATTTATAAGTCAAATTTAAATTTTGAGAATAATGAAGTTTGTAATGCTTCAATAGAATAAATCTTTATTTTAATGTCCCCAAAGTTAATAAAACTTATTTATTAAAAATTACGCAAAAAATGTAAGCATAGAAAATATGGAATTTTTATATTAAAAATGGATTTTCGCTACAAACAAAAATTAGTTATAAAAAATGTAAAAATACCTTTGCTTAAAAAATAAACAACCTTAAAAGCACAGTGCAAGAACTCTGCAGACACGTGTTTTGGCATTACAAGGAATTCCTTTTTCAATGCACAAAATGGGGGCTTGTAGATTTAAAGGCATCCGACAAAAGTCCTATTTTTTGTTGAATGTCTTTACATTCTTTAGCTCACATGTTATGCACTGAAAAAGACGTCCCTTGTAACCCTTGTAACGGGGGGGGGGGGGGGCAGAAACACGTGTCTGGAGTGTTCCTGCACATTTGTTTTATCTGCTTTTAAAAATTATTTATGTTTGGCAGATTAGAACTATAATTGATTGGTATACAGTGAAACCCCTCCTAACGGACACCCCTCAAAGGCGGACACCCCTCTTATGCGGACAATTTTTAATTCCCCAGTTCCAATGCAAATAACATTATTAAACCCCTGTCCTGCGGACACCTCTATATTGCAGAAAAAAAATTGTCCTGTTAGTGTCCGCATTAGAGGGATTTTACTGTAATTTGTTTTAATTCCAACTTGATTAATCATACCTTTTATTTATTAATTTTTATTTTAAAAATTTATTTTTTTGTAAAATTTTTGACACAAACAAAATTGTATATATATAATGCGTAATTAAATTTCAGCAGGAATTTAGTTTTAAAAACTATTATATGGACAAGGAGGTTTATACTACTATTCCAATAAGTTCAAAATTCATCACATGTGTGTCGGTGGTTCTTCTTAAAACATAATTGGTACTTGGAACTTGGTCGAGTAGTGAAAGGCCGAGTACTCGGTAACTCGGTACTCGGCCGAGTAATAAAAGGCCGAGTACTCGGTACTCGGCCAAAGTGCTACTCGGTACCAGACTTAGATAAAATGAAAAGCTTTCTGCGAACACAAATCCTAACTGGAAAATTTTCTGCAAATAACTATTTTGCCTTATTCACGCTTTTATACAAAAATATAAAAGGGGGGGGGGGAGGGAACTTTATTTTTATTTATTTATTTATTTATTTTAAAACAGCATATAATTTATGCTTACTTTTCACTAACTGAACAAAACTGCTTAAACTATTATTTTTTGCTCAATATCAATCACATGATCATTATTATTACTTTCATTTTACAGTGAAAAAGTTCATGTAGATCTGATAAAACATGAGCTACCTGCTTTTTACTTGAAAATTTTATGAAGATATTTGATTTTGTACACAAATCAACAAAACTACTTATTTGTTTGAAATTAAGTATTTCTGCAAAAATAAATACTGTATTTTCTGCATGTTACCTGTTAAAAAAGTTTTAAATTAGTGCTCCCCTCCCCCCCCCCCCTCCTCTTTCTACGCCAACGCATTTGAACTCAATTTACAGCGGGAGTGATCGTTCCGTAGTCTGTAAAGTTGTTTATTTTATGTACTTGAATTTTCCCCTTACGCGATCCAGGCTGTGTAAAATAAAAAACTATACAGTCATAGTAGGAGCAGTCTCGACTTGATTTGCAACTGTTGACTCCTTTGTCTTTTAAGTAATTAGCGTACTATAATCGCGATTTCAAGAAGAAATAATTATTTTTGCATAAGATTTAGAAGAAACAGAAATAAAATGTGGGGTTAAAAAAAAAAATTCATTTTTTTTAAAATTATTGTTAGTAGTGAAAAATAAATTTCTGCAGAGCCAAAAATTTTCTGCGAACGCCGTTCGCAGCGCGTTCGTCTATATTATGCAAGACTGCTCGGTACGTCTCTAATTTAAATCAATTGATTTGAATTAAGTGATTTTTTTTCACAAAATCATTAATTTAAATCAGTTGATTTTACTTTTTTAAATTAATTTTGTATTTTTAGAATGTATTGCTCTAAATTTAACTGCACTGCATTACACTATCTCAACCACTGCATTACACTATCTTAACTTCTGCAGGCAAAACTACATAGATCCCTCTTTCTGTGTGTGTAACAGATTTTCAGTCTACATTGCTTTTACTCCAAAATTAGTTTAGAACAAAGTAAAAATTTGGAGTTTTTCTTACAGACCAAGACTAATATAGTTCAGAAAAGTAATTGTCCAACATATTATTTTACACTAAAAACATACATGATGATGGAAACCTTGTCTTTAAGCAAAGCATAAAACAAAATCACATCTTATCTAAGCATTATAACATATTTATAAAACTTAAAATATTATTGAATAGTTAGAGAACTTATCTTAATTTTAAAAGCACGCAGAATGGATTCATCTATTGTATGAAATATCTTATGTTTATAAATACAAAAAAGATAATTAATATATATAAAACTTTTTTAAAAAATCAATTTAAATTAAAAAAAACCGACTTTTTTGATTAAAAAAAATTAAATAAATCACGAACCCTGGCGATAAGTGAAGTAGGTATCTTTATTCATAAATCAACTATTTTCAAAGTTCAGAAAACTTACTTACAACCTTTAAAATACATTTTTAAACATAATGCATGTACTCTAGACACGAACTACAGTGAAACCCCAATTTTACGTTTCAGAAGGGACTGGGTTAAAAATCGTAAAATAGAGGAAATACATAACAGCAAGACTAATGATGGGACCCAATACAAAAGCGTTAAATGCGGGGAAAATGTAGATTCGGGGGACTTAAAATCAGGGTTTCACTGTAACTCTTCAGTTACCATTACACTCATAATACCCAAAATATGAGAAAGACAGATTGAACAGAATAAATATTGTTATTGCACATTAAAGTATTAAAGCACCTCTGCATTCTTTCCCTATTGAAAGTAATGCTAATGTTTGAAAAGCAAGTAGTTGTACACCATTTCGAAAAACATTATAGCCCACAAAGCACAACAAAGAGTTGTCAAATGTTGTTCTTCATTTTTCGATTCCTTTAGCTTTCAGGTGTTTGATAAAAAACAAAAAATCAAGTAAAAAGAAATACTTTAAATTTTAACTTAATATAAGTTAAGAAATTCTAACCTACTGTCAATATATAAATAAATATAAATACTTACAATAGATAAATCTGTATTGCTCGTAAGCATGAAAAATTTACAAGCTTTTGCAAGTCCTATTCCAGGCAGTGATGGCAAATAGTCACAACCTGACAAAATGCACATATATCGAAATTTTTCAAAGCTGAACTTTGAAGCATTGGCTCCAAAAGACTTTGGAAGATTTTCTTTTTCATACAAAACGCCACCTCCACAGCTGTCCATTTTAAAAAGAATCTGAAATAAATGTTAAAGAAACAGCAATAAAGAAATCTTGTAACTTAATTCCAATTCAGTACTAAAAAGTATGTGATTATGCAATTATCTGTGATAAATTTTGTATCACTTGTATTTGGCAGGATAACATAACATTTATACGAAAATCTGTCATACTGTATATATTTAGTAACACACAAAAACAAAATAAGGAATTTCACGTTTTTTTAGAACATATTTTCAATTTTGTTTTCCCAAAAAATATAAGACATTAACATACAACTAATTGAATGGAATAGAAAATAGGATAGCATGTTAAATATTGTTACAAAAACAATCTCAAAAATTCTCTTACTTTATTACAGCCAAAGAGCACTAAATCTGAATCTTCAGTGATCACAATTTCAGCCACTCCAGTTTTATTTAAATAAGCAAGTTGAGCATCAGCTTCATACGGAGCCACAATACATTCAATTGATTTCTTGCGACACATCTATGCAAAAACAATGTCCAATAATTAAATCTTTTCTATAAAACCTACATTTCAAGAATTTTTTACAGCATTCTTTATTAAAACAACAAGTTCTTCCCTCATACAGTTTATATCAAATTTTAAAGCAGATAAATTACTATTTGTTAATATCAGTCATGAAGTAGAAGTTAAACACTCTAGCATCAAATTCTATTTTAAATGTTCAGCATCATTGATTTCTGTATATGTATGTCACAGAGCAAACATCAATCCTGGACCATTATAGAGTAAGAGCCCATGGATGCCAGACCTATACGTCACAGTATAAAGGCCCAAAAATTTTCTGCATAAGGACAGCAGGTAAAAAAGGATCGCTATCATTTAAGTTGAGTCGAACTGGCTTTTGCAGGAAATAGGCAGCTAATTTGCATGAAAAGCTGAGTCAATCCAAGTTAAGTGACCTCCTTGTCTCCACCCGACCATCTCCAATTTGAACGAAATTTTATAGAGGTGCACATGCCCTTGAATCTCCCCTGTACAAATTTCCTGCTTCCAAGACCCAAATCCTGAGGATCTAGCATTGATTAAAAAAAAAGGCTTCAAGCTGGTGGATCAACTTTGTGAAACAAATTGCCATGTTTGGCACAGATTCCCCATTCGAGGTCATTTTTTTTTTCTTTTTAAGGTAACCTAGGCCCTCATGACTTGTGTCTTGGAAGCTGAAAATTTGCATAGATTGGTTTCGAAGGCATGTCTGCACCTTTGTTGAATGTCCCTCAAATCAGAGATGGTTGAATGGGGTCCACCAGGTCACATGACACGGAATGAATCTATGATTTCTAGCTCTTTGTAGCAATTTTATGCACCTTTGCTACTTATTTCCTGCCAAAGCTAGTGCAACTCAGCTTAAATAATAGAACCTTTCTTACCTGCTGTAATGTCCTTACGCAGAAAAATTTTGGGCCTTTATGCTATGACGTAGGTATGGCACTCATGGACTCTTGGACTATTAATTTTGAAGGAAAACTTTCTTTGTAACAGAAAATTGCTCTCATAACAATAATTAATTAAATTAAAGCTCAGTTCAATGAAAAAAAAAAAAAAAACAATTTTTATGTTTTTAACTGTAGTTAACTATCTTGTGGCAGTCTACCTTCTTATGACTTAATGCAGGGCTCCCAACACATTTTAGCCATAGAAAAGGGTAAAAGAGGACCACTTTGAATCAAAAAGGGGACCAAAGAGGACCAGATAGGATTAAAAAGAGGACCTTGGGAGGACCATTCATAATTAAACAGGGAAGCGCCAAAAGGCAAATTAGCTGCCTGGCACTAAATACGTGAAGATAATTCGTTAATTAACCATAATAATGATTTTTAATGATAAATCCTTATCACCTTTTATACAACTGAACTTTTCATCCATTGAATTACATTAATTACACAAACATTTGGATGGGGGGGGGGGGGGGGGGTAACAAGCAAGCATGTAACTGACCATCTTACAGAGTAACTTTAATTGTAAAATAAATTTTCTACTAATTAACAGGTAAAAACTGGCTAATTAAAAATAATCACCTAAGTGACCGATGAATCAGTGCATACCTGATAAAGACCTTTTAGATACAGCTATTACAGTAAACACCTTAGCACATAGCAGTTTACAAAATTTTTCACATAACCAGTTTAAAGGGAATGGGGTGATTTAATTCAGTCAAACTACTACTTTTAGTCATTGAAATGGATAGAATGAGGGGAAAAAAATAACATGGACCCAGAAAATACTTTCATTTTCCCAACAGTTTTTTTTAATTAATTTTTTTAAATGTCCGATTTTTCAAACAAGGTGTGGCCTTTATGACGTCACAAATGATGCACTTTGGCTCATCTTTCTACCGCGTTTCCACGTTATGATAATCAAGCAGAGAATTAAAACTGCGCTCTACGTTTGCTATCAACCATTTCGTTGCCAATGAACATGAGTAAAGATGCGAATTAAATATTTTGTACTGTGAATGGCAACACTGAATGGCATTTTATCATTTGTGATTTCACACGACAGAAGTGTAAAAAATGAAAGCGCACCGATTTAAGTAATTTTTTAAAAATATTAAAAATAAAAAATTATTTAAAAAATGGTCAGATCCTATGTTTTTAAGCATGCTCTTTCAGGAAAAAAATACTTTTAAAATTTTGGAAACGACCCCATTCATTTTGATATAAGGTACAGCAAGACAAGAAGATATAGCTTAGAGCCTAGGAGGTCCCCCTCATAGGCGGATTTAGGCCGAAATATTTGGGGGTGCAACAATATCAGGGATCTGTGGAGGGGGGGGGGGTATTCCCAGAATAACAAGGCAGTGGCGAAATCAGAAAATATTTTTAGGGCGGGACACACTTTTAAGTGTAAAAAATGCGATGTAAACCATATTTAGTAAGATTAGGGTATGGGCAATTCTTAACATTTCAAACTGTAGAAAAAGTCTTAAACGAAAGTCGATATTAGAAGCAATGGGTGAATCCAGCTACTGGTTTGGAATGGGATTCACGCTCCAGAAAAAATTTGAAATAGTAGTTTTGAAAGAGCGGTTTTACAGTTAGTTCTTGGTGATATTTAATGGGCAAGAAAGGTACATGTGGCTCCAGGGCTATTTTTAGAAATTTTAGTCTTATAAATGAGATAATAGTCCATATTTATAGTTTGGGTTAGGAATGAGACTCATAAACTGTCTCCAATCAATTTTTTGAAAAGCAGATAGAAATACGCACCTTTCCCTTCCCCCACGCTACCTCTTTAACTTTTCATAATTGAAGTTCCAAAAATACTACGGAGGACAATTTTTGATGCTGTTACCGGACGGGGTGTTCTGGAGCTCTCCCCTGGAAAATTTTCGAAATTGAAGTCCTAAAAATGAAGTTCTTCTGCATTACTCCATGGTATTAAAAAAAAAAAAGAATTCTCCCACTTAAATATTTCGAAATAGTAGTTTTCAAAACCAAAATATTAACTCTTTGATGATATTAGAGAAAGGGGGTCGGAGGCCTTTGTTCAAATATTTTCCAAAATTAAAGTCTTAAACACATGAGTGTAAGACCATACTTGGTAACGTTAGGGACACTGCAGTTTTTCAAAACTGAAACTCCAAAAACGCAATTTTAAACGATTTTCGATGTATTTAGGTGATTAGAAAATCTTCCTTGGAAATTTTGCAAAAGTGAAGTCCAAGAAATGAAATTTGAGATACTCTGTAATAACTTTGGCTGGAGAAAGGGCTTTGGCGAAGAAATATTTTGAGGACTAATAGAAAAAATGAAAACGAAATAGAAAAAATGAAAAAAAAAGGGAAGGGGAGATATGAAAGAAAGAGTATTGTGCGAGGAGGGGGGGGGGGGAGGAGGCACACAATTTACTGCCAATAATCTGAAGCTCTTGAAAAATTTGAATGTCAATATTTCTTTTTGAAAGAAATTAAGATTTTTTTCCAACATTCTTTTTTTTCGTAAAATAACTGCGTTTTCCCCAAAATGAGATCTTTTCTTTTCTTCAATAATAAAGAATATTTTTAAAAAAACATTTACTCAGCATTTTTTGGGGAGGGTCACCAGTCTTGTGCCCCCTCCATCCTGGATGCACCACTGCAGCAAAATGTCCCAGAGTCCTCCTCATAGGCAATTTAAGACTGAGTTCCTGGGGAGGCAGGATTTTTTTTTTCAGCAACATTTTAAATTGTCCCCCCTCTCCATGTTTTGGTCTGTTTTCCTGTGATGCATAAGGCTATGCTTTACTTTTGTGTGTGTGTGTCGTTTTCATTAATGTGTGTTTTCATGCTGTCCTTTTTGAAATGACCTTAAAAGAGGTGACTGGTATCAAGAGAGTGACGCAAGGCTCCTTTTAAGTAGGATATAGAATATCTCCAATTTTAGGGGTCCGGGGGCTTCTCCCCCGGAGGAAATTTTGTGAAATGGATATAAAATTCTGCATTTTGAAGCATTATAAGGGTTAATTGGACAGACAAAAATCTCGGGGAAAAAATAGACAAATAACTTTTTAAAAAAAGTTTTATGATTTAAATGTGCTTTGTGATGTAAGTTAATACTTTCAAAGAAATGCTGTACAGATTTAGAAAATATGTAACATGAGAGTAACACACTACTTATTAGAACAATTCATAATGTATACACTTGATACAAAATAAAATAGAAGCACACTTTGCTTAGGAGTCTCAAAGACTTGTCTAAGTATTTTCAAGGTTTGGTTGGTTACATTTGGTGTTTTGACAAAAGAGCCCTAGTAGGCTATGCTGCGCCAATTCTTTTCAAAGATTTTGGAACATTTAATGATTTAAGGCACCTCATTGCACTTTCCAGTCTCTGAAATTGAGTACTAGATTATACAGTTGCAAAGTATTATTTAAACTTTGTAAAAAAAAAACAGCCATTTTAAGTTTAAAAGAAAAAATAAACTATAGAATTTTCTCATTACAACAACCTTTTTTTTTTTTTTTTAAATTATAAGCAGTGCAGAAAACAAAAAGGAATAGAGGCAGTGTATCATTTTTTTCTGGGCTAAACAGATTAACAATATGCAGTAGAAGCAAGATAAAAGCAATCAATACAAAATAATTTCCTAAATACCATAAATTGATTAAATAAATAGCAAGATATAAAACATGTGAGTCACAAAAAGTTATTTCAAGTAATAGGTTACAAACGTAAGAACCATGATTTTTACACTTTTGATGCAGGATGTAGCGAGGAGCTGAATTTGACATATTTTGGCATTCCTTTCCCTACCATTTGTTAGAAATTTTAAAATTTAAGGTTTGTAGCCACACGTTTCCAAATATCCACGGTTTTCAAGCACTTGAAGATGAAAATTTTTTCGAGCACTTTCCATTTTTTAAGGAACAAATCATGCAATTTTTTTGCGAGTTACGGACCCACTTCAAAGCAGTAGCCTGAAGCTGTAGCTTGTTTATCTTAGAGGCAAATCCAGCCCTATATGTAATTCCCTCTTACCAGCAGATTTATGTAATTTTTACGAAAATTCGTCAGTTTTTTACGGTTAAAGGATTTTTACAATTTTACCAATCTGAACGTGTGAATCCAGAAGGTTCTTCAAAATCTTTCGTCTGTAACAACACAAAATATCTAGTTTTTGAAGTCATGCAAATTGAAAATAAACATTCTGAAAAGAAAGAAAACAAATCATAACAAGTAGAACGGGGGATTGCCTTTGTTTTAGAGGTTCTAATTTAAATATAATCGTCAATTATTATAAGTGTTGCAGCTGAATGCATAGCTCGTTTAGCCTGTATTTTCATTTATATACTTGCCCAAATGGTTTTCAGTCCAAAATAGTGAATTTAGGCATATTTTCAGCACCCTAGTGCCAGCTGTACTATTTGTATGTTATGTTTTTTTTTTTTTCTAACATCAGGAAAGGACATTCGCTATTCTCTTCATTTTCATTGCACTATGTACTCAAAAAAGAAAAAAATAATCATTACTTTCTTCTATATCTAATATATAGAAGAAAGTATTGGATTCGTGCAAATTTTCGAATTTTGACGGATTTGAACGTTTTGAGGTGTGCTGAGTCCATTTCGACTATTTTTGGAAAATGTCTGTCTGTCTGTGTGTGTGTGTATGTGTGTCACGTCTGTGAGTGACCAGTTTTTTGTGGCCGCTCTACAGCAAAAACTACCGCATGAAATTGAACGAAATTTGGTACACATATGTGCCCCTATGTGAACTTGTGACCATTGGTTTTTGGTGCGAATTCCTCCAAGGGGGGTGGAGCAATGGGACGTTTTTTGAGTTACGCATGCTTGCTATTCCTCAGGAAGTAACTGGCGGAATCAAACAAAATTTGGTCCATATGTTGCCCCTAACAGGAGCAGGTGCTGATTCAATTTTGGCGTCAATAGCTCAAACGGGGGTTGAGTTATAGAACGTTTTTTGTCGTCAATTGTGACTGCTGTATCTCAAGAAATAACGAACGGAATCAAACAAAAAATTTTTGACAAGTAGCCCTTAGTGGGTATAAGAGCTGATTTTATTTTGGTGTCAACAGCTAAAAAGGGGGATAGCGCAATCGCCCGTTCTTTTTTTCCATTGTGAGTGCCCTATCTCAAGATGTAATGCTACGTTCTGGTTGAAATTTGGAATATATGTGAATCCATACGTAAACAGGCTTTGGTTCAATTTTGACTCCAATCGCTCCAAGAGGTGTTGATTTTTTTTTTTTTTGCGAATAAAAATAGTTTTATTAATGCAACAATAAGAAAGATAAATCGTAATAGATTGTCGTCTGCGTATTTCTCGTGATTTTAATTGTATGGAAATGATCGGAAATATTATCTCAATGATTTAAAATTTTTAACTGTTGCCATCTTATGTTTGTTAATAAATAAAATATTTGTAATTAATTCAAGTAAGGCTTTTAAAGTAACTTTCAATTTTTGCTCTTTGTTTTGTTTTTAACAATAATTCAGACATTGGGACGGTCGTCAAATTTTTGCATGTGTAATTTTGTTTTTGTTAGGAATATTGCTTCCTCGTCAAGCATGGGGAGGGATCAGAAAAAGGAAAAATATAGAAGAAAGTTTCGTGATGGCCACAACATACTAGTTTTTTTTGTTTTAAGATTTTGGAAGATGTGTTGTTACTATTTAAAAGTCCTCCCAAAACTGAGGGGCATTGCCCTCTATGCCCCCCTTTCCCTATGAGTACACCCATGCCCTTCTGAACTAGTCAAAAAAGAAAAACTTTTTTTTTTTTTAAATTTTTGGAAAATGTGTTGTTATTACATAAAGTCCTCACAAAACTGGGGGGGGGGGGCATTGCCCCCCTCTGACCCCCCATAAATCCGCCCATGGTCCCCCTCCACAGCCCTTGGTTTTTACACATATTTCCAGCCTAAATATGGTAAGTTTATATACATATGAGAGTTTATGACCAAACACCAAAGCAGGAGGTAA
The DNA here is from genome assembly GCF_026930045.1 of Uloborus diversus. Taxonomy (NCBI): domain Eukaryota; kingdom Metazoa; phylum Arthropoda; class Arachnida; order Araneae; family Uloboridae; genus Uloborus; species Uloborus diversus. Next base: position 80,529,536 of record NC_072739.1, on the reverse strand, counting down.
TTTCTGGCTACGCTACTGACTGACTAAGTTCAAAAATATTAGACAGACATGTGACCCAAACAGGATGAAAAATACTGAAATTGCTTGGATGTGTTAACTAACACAACACTGTTAGTAAATTTTACTACAAATGAAAGCTCTCCCATATATTTTTGTATCTATATACATAGCAGACCATTTTAATTGGAAGAATGAAATTATACATGCTGAATTTAAAATCCAACGCTCTCTTTTTTTTCTGCATAGATCATTTTGCTTTCTCAAGAAATACTGAATTCAGTAAAAATACTGAAAAATCACATGTCTGATTAGAGGTTTGCCAAATCATTTATTAGTATGCTAAGTATCCAAATCATTTTTTCATATGTATGTATTAGTTGTTCGGGCACCAAAAAATGTTGTATCTGTCTTCAAGTATGTATAAAAATTAGTGAAAAAGAAAATTATTTATTAAAGTCACCACACCCAAAAATATACAAATGCTGCTTAAGCGATAAATATACTAAATCTAACTTTGAACTTGCTTTTACTGGATAACTTAATGTAATAAATAAATGTATAAGTTCAGATTCATAGAGTAATATTTTCAAATTGAAAATATTCATTATGAGTATTTAAAAAAAAAAAATAAGAATACAAAGTTTTAGTTTTTAAAAATAAAATAAAATAATATAATTTGAGTTAGCACATGTCAAAACAGCTTTCAATTATCAAAAATATTAAAATAATTACAAGATGCAAAAGGATTGAAATCTTGACCACGAGAATCAAATTTTCGCGAAGTATGTTCACTGTCGGCATAATTTCAAAAAAAAAAAAAAAATAACAAATATTCTCTAAAACTAAACATGACTGAAATTGAACATAAAATATGTTAGTCTGGGATAGCATATGTGAAAATAACATTCGATTGGGCAAAATATCAAAATATGTACAAGATGCAAAAAGATTGAAATCTCAAACACAAGAAGCGATTCTTCGCGAAGTTTGAGTTCGTGCAATGCTGCTATGGTTTCAAAAATAAGAAAGTTTATTAGCTATTAAAATTAAACAACAAATAAGCTAATCTATGGTGGCGTATGGCAAAATAATTTCCGATTGCCCAAAAATATCAAATTATTAACAAGATGCAAAAAGATTGAACTCTCAAACACGACAAGCAATTTTCCGCGAAGTGCGAGTAAGTTCAACGTTGCCATGGTTTAGAAAAAAACGTAGTTTATTACCTATTAAAATCAAACAAAAAATAAGCTAATCTATGGTGGAGTGTGTCAAAATAACTTCTGATTGCCAAAAATATCAAAATATGTACAAGATGCAGAAAGATTTAAATCTCAAACACAAGAAGCGATACTTCGCGATGTTCGAGTTCGTACAATGCTGATATGGTTCCAAAAACAAGAAAGTTTATTATCTATTAAAATTAAACATAAAATAAACTAATCTATGGTGGCGTATGTCAAAATAACTTCCGATTGCCAAAAATATCAAAATATTAACAAGATGCAAAAAGATTGAAATTTCAAACACCACAAGCAATTTTCCGGGAAATGCGAATAAGTTCAATGTTGCCATGGTTTTCGAAAAATAAAGTGGTTTATTATCTATTAAAATCAAACAAAAAATAAGCTAATCTATGGCGGAGTGTGTCAAAATAACTTCTGATTGACCAAAATATCAATTTTTTTTTCAAGATGCAAAAAGATTGAAATCTCAAACACTACAAGCACTTTCCGCGAAGTGCGAGAAAGTTCAATGTTGCTATGGTTCCAAAAATAAAAAAGTTGATTGTCTATTAAAATTAACCAAAAAATAAGCTAATCTAAGGAGGTGTTATGTCAAAATTACTTCCGATTGCCAAAAATATAAAAATATTTTCAAGATGCAAAGAGATTGAAATCTCAAAACCCAGCAAGCAATTTTTGGTGAAGTCCAAAAAAGTTTGGTGTTACCATGGTTCCGAAAAAAAAAGTTTATTATCTATTGTAATTAAACATAAAATAAGCTAATCTAAGTTAATGAATGTTAAAATAACTTCTGATTGTCAATAATATCAAAATATTAACAAGATGCAAAGAGATTGAACTCGCATACACAGGAAGTAATTTTTCCCGATGCTACATATCGAACACAAGTTCAGAAAATTGCACTGATGAAGCAGTCTTGATTCTTTTCAAGGTTTTTCAAGGGCGTATTAACCCGTGAGAAATATCGGTAGCAAAATGCTTTGATTTGACGTCATAACTCCTCCCCCAAATCTCTCCATTTGCTAGATTTCCATGTTACAGCGGTTGAAGGAGGAGTAATGACGTCAATCTGAGGCGAAATAATACCAGAAAGTCAGGTTCAATAGAAAAACGGCGCCGCGGTCGCGTGTTCGGGCGTAACAAACGTCAGCACACAGTATCTTTTAATGTAATGAAAATTTTTAAAATCTTATTTTTGAGTAAAAACAATATAAAAGCGGACTAAACGGATCAAAATGTTAAAAAGCGGTCTAAAGTGGACTTTACCCTAAAAAACGGACTTTGGCGGGAAAAGAGGACCATTTGGGAGCCCTGCTTAATGCCTTTTAAATAAATCATATATATGCTTTATTTTCAGACTCTGTAAACACATAATATTCTTTAGTGGAAAAATTAATTACATAATTACAAAATAACGAATTGTTTGAAAAGAGTTTTATATATATATATATATATATATATATCTGTCTTAATACAAAAAAAATGCCATTATTGAAAGTTGTTTACAAGAATAATTATGAAATAGACCCATATTCAAAGTTGGGTATTATTTAAGGTAAAGCCCTCGATCCGTCTCTTAAGTAGCGACACGCTCCAGGTAATTAATTCATAAATTAACAGATACTGGGATAAATCATATATATATATATATATATATATATATATATATATATATATATTATTAAAAAAGGATTTCACATCAAAGTAAAAAATTAAACGAAAACAGAATTTTTCTGGGCAAAAAAAAAAAAAACTTCACATAATTATATAACTTGGCTTGATTTACGTGTTACTATAATCTCAAAGAAGCTTAATTTTTTTAATGAATAATTTCATACTTTCAATATCTTAATTTTTATCTGCAAAATAGATAAATAATTAACTTGGCAACACACTGAAACTCATGGCTATGACACAATTAAAAACAAAACGATGTGTTCTTAAAATAATTTTGTTACAGTTATTGAGGCATTTTGAAACTAACTAAACAATAGAAAATTTACATTAAAAATAAATAAAATAAAATAAGTTTAAATTTTGACGGCTTTGTTATCTTAAACTCAGAAAAATCAGTTTTAAAAACAGGGCAAATATGTTACTACTGCTAGCAATTAATTAGGTGCCGTTACATAGTTGAGCTTTACAATATTGAAGGAACTATTTATGATGATTTTAGTGAATGTCCTTATTATCCCCATGAAGATTAACAAACCATTAGACAGTTTTATGAAAAGTAAAAAATATTACAATTTCAACAAGAGTTTCAAAAAAGTATCTGAAATTGCACAGCAGTATTGATGAAAACATTTAAAATACATAAATAATCTTTCAATGTATTTCGATATAGTAATTTTGAACTGTTAGAACATCTTAATGCACTACACCAAGGCATCCTCACATTAAAGATAGAGTTTGATGAAAAGTACGAATAGCAAAGAGAAAATATCTAGTATTCCACACAGTGAAATCACACAAGCAACGACACAAAATGGTGGACTGAACCCATGTGACTGCCCGCCTCCAATCGCAGTTGAAAGCGGTGGGCAGTGCATGGATCAAAGTGTGTCGCTACTTAAGAGAAGGATCCAGGGCTTTAATTTAAGGAGATCCTCTGAACAATAATTCTAATAGTGGATTATAATTAAATGATTAATCTTGCTGCAGTAGAAAATTAAAAAAAAAAAAAAAAAAATCTTCCACCATTTCAAACAATGATAACAAAAAATATTTTGTATGAATGCTAAAAGAAATATTATAATTCCCAATAGTAATTCATAGCTTTTTCTTTCAAAAGTTAAAAATTTGATATCAAAAATCTTGTTTTCTGTAGAAAATGAGATGTGAAACTAATAATGAACAATAATTAAAAAATTTTTTAACTTCATAAGGCTGGGAAAATAGATTATTTTCATATAAGCTGCAAAATATTGTTTGAGCTCTCCTTAAAAATTTAGAATTAATTAACTTGACACCTTTTACCTCTATCACTTCTCGAGCCATTTCAGGTGTAACATCAACACATCGTTGAAAATACTCTCTTGCTTCTTTGACTCTTCCTTCACAAAGTAATTCTTTACCCCTTTGCTTAGCCTTTTCTCGATTTCTAAGTAAAGATAATTATACTTATCAATCCAGAGCAAATTCATTACAACAATAAAATAAACAAAAGCTATATTTGCAGTTATCAAAATTAATACTATAGGTCCTCTTAGCATGCTTAATCAATATAATTATTTTTAAATGATTTTTTGTGCTTTCATTTCTAGATGAAGGCTGTTAAGGTAGTATCACTGTGATACTACTAATGCAACTTTTCAGGATTCAATAAAAAGTGATTCTTTCATTCTGAAATAACTTTTTTAATGAGGAATCTGGCCACAAGTTGGATCATTACCTCACCTTAAATTACGTTTCATTTTATCATTGAAATTAACTTTTTTTTAAAAATCAATTTGGACTAATGCCCTTTCTGCAATAAATATCCTGAAAGACTAGTTTAGAGGGATGAAAATTTAAATCAAGTGAAACAGATTTGTTTCAAACTGATTTATGAGAGAAAAAAATAATAACATAACAAAGTGACAAAAAATTGTGAAGTCTGTATTCATAAATTCATGATCTTAAGAAAATACATATTGTATTTTCCCCTTTTTCTTGTCTTGTTTTTGTGAAATAATACAGTCTGGTGTAAAAAAAAAAAAAAAAAAAGGGCTCTCCTCTGATATGCCCCCCTCTTGGCGAGATTTTAATTTTTCGCTCGATACGAAAATCGCCAATAAGGCGATAACTTGGCAACCCTGGTTTTGCAACTTGAACGCTGGAAAGTAGTTTCTCGAAGTCTCTTTTTGCACGTGTGTGTGTGGTAGGAGGTAGGTGCTCATATGTTCCGCTCTTAGGGAGATTTTAAGTTGAATACTCTAAAATAAAGTTTCAATTCAAACTTTATTTTAGAGTATTCTTTTTCTTGTTGTTTTTTAATGTTAATTTAGTTGAATTTTCTATTTTAATTATGAGTTCGGTTTGTGATGTTGTCCAAATGTATCAATTGAAATTTTTGAATGAATCTTCTTTTTCTTTTTCGTCAGGTCGTCCAACGTTTGGACGTACCGGAGTCCTAAATAGATTTTTTATATATATATTTTATATTTAAATCTTTTTGTAAAGTAATGATAATAAAAAATGGGATAATTTCCCTAAGAGCGGAACATATGTGCACTGCCTCACGTGAGGAAGTAAAAGAAAAGTAAAAAAGGTAAGTGAACATATTTTGAATTATTGTGTTTTTAGTGTGTTTCTGGTAGTTTGTATTTTGGTCTGGTTGGCATTTTTGTAGCACAAAAATGGTGTTAATTTCACATAAAATCTGTGACTTTATTGTATACTGAACGGAGGAGATCTGTGACTTATATCCGACTGTGATGTATATTAAAAGTCGGAGGGATAACGGACCGAGGTCCTGGCGAGCCCGAGGTCTCATAGTACTTTCGTAATGAGACCGAGGCAGGGCCGGCGAGCCGAGGTCTCATTACGAAAGTACTATGAGACCGAGGGCTCGTATCCCGGAGAAACAACGGAAAAAAATTAATGCATTAATTTCATTAAATAATTAATGACATAATTTGAATTTTTCCTGTTGGCGCTAAAAAAGCATCGCTAAGAACGATGTATGACATATGACGTCATACATAGTTTTCTTGGCGACGCTTTTTTGGCGCCAACAGGGGGGTATATCAGATTTGTTCCAAAAAAAGATACAAACACTAACAGAGTAAAAAAAGCAAAAGTTTTATATGTGTATAAAACTATATTCATCAACTACATCCTCCATGTAAATCTTTTTCTATTCTTCTCTTATCTAGTTTTGTGTACCAAGTTCGATGTACATATTACCATGACTATGTTCAAAATTGCACTGAATAATCTTCTTGATATCATTCCTTCCTACAATATGAAAACTTTTGCTTAAAACTCAATATTGGCAAAAGTAGTTCAGTCGACAAGCATTACTTTTCAATATTCTTTTGAAAACTATCTATAAAACAGCTAGTCTGAAACCGTTGCTTTGATGTTCAATAGAATATTTAAACTTCTTGAATGTTGATAATTGAAAACACTTGTCGCCAAGTAGAATCTTTTTCCAAAATCTCAATTTGAGAGCTAAGTCTTCTTAAAAAATGAAGGACACATGTTTTAACAGTTACAGATTTCATTGTTTTCAACAGATTTGACTGTAAATCTTGATGTAATTTCAGAATTTCAAAGATATTTGATTTCAAATGGTAATAATCTGTTTAATATTCATTTCAATGTCCCAAAATTCCCACCGCAAAGGACTAATGGATGTCCTCTAAGAGGAAAGTCATCAGCAATCTTGTTAAATTTCTTCAGTGTTATTTCTAGAAAAAATTTCCTGCAGTGTTATTTGTATTTTTACCAATGTGTATCTCGCTGAAAGCATACAGTTTTTTTCACAGTTCCTAGAGTGTTGGTAATAAAATCTCTGAGACATTAGCAAATATTTATCTTATTCCATGATTTCGAATCCCCTCCTAACCCCCCAAACTGACCATTACCATAATAATGCTAGATCAAAGGAGTTATTTGTTTTTACTTCATTATGCCAGAAAATCTAGTTCTTCTATGATCTTGCCATGTGTTCACATTGCATCTTACTATTCCTTCATCCGTGGTTAGTGCAAAAAGGGCATAATGCCCTTTCTACACTGAACAAATTTTCTGACCCCTAAAGGAAGTGCTTTGTTGTACAAGTATTGACTTTCTCGCTACACTAGTCCTTTTCTATATACAAATATAGGAAAGTCACAGCTAACTCAATTTAGAAAAAAATGTGACTTATGCCCTTTCTGAAATAATCAATTCAATTAGAAAATCAACTACATCGCATAACTGTTTAATTAAACACAAAAGCCTAAAAATAAAATTATAACATACTCTCTGCGTTTTTTTTCAGTTCCTTCTTTTGAACAGAGATTGCATCCATCAAACACCATAATCGGCTTGACACCAGCCTCCAAAAGCATATTGAGCAGTTTCAAACAGTAAAACACATAGCTAAATTCAAATGATAAATACTATAAGTAAGGCATAAAAAACAAAGTACTAAGTATGTAACTTCATGATGTTATAAGTAATAATTTTTAAAAACATAATAAAGTCGACTCACCAATCACCATAACTCAAAGTCCCAAGTGTAACTTTCAAGGTACTCAAGTAACCCTTCAAGTAAAACCTTGAAGTTAGTGGTGATACAGGTTATTATGAGAAGTTCCTACAGTCCTCTTAAGAAATTGGAACCCAATGAAAACTTTGAGTGAAAGAGTTATCAAGTTATCGCGAAATGACTGTCTGTTGTACATTTGGCATTCGTTTATTGTGGTTAATCAGTTACCAGCATCAAATGCAATAGGTGAATTTCCGTGATAGGGTTCTTTTTTTATAAACAGAACTTTCATAATATGAGCAAAGAAAAGTAATTAACTGCTAATCAGATATGTTTTTCAAAAATATTATTAGAGCTTCCTAGACATGAAATAATACCCACTTTAATCATCATTATACTTGAATTACCCAAAATATTAGACAAATCAGATGATACTTTAAGCATTACAGTTGTGCAGATATAACTGAAAACACACACACACATGGCCGTCGCGGCCAGGGGAGGGCGGGGGAGGTACGAGGGGTCCAGACCCCCTGAATAATGGAGAGTCGGACACCCATAAAAATTTTAATTTGCTAAGACAAAATCTGTTGTTTTGGGGGAACTTATTAACTGTTTGTTTCAAAAAGGAGGATAATGCAGTTACATAACACATAATTCATTCTGTGAAATACAGTTGTGAAAAGTTTAATTATTACGTAATTGAATCAAAATGAATTTAACTTTCACAAAAGGAAAGCAATTGTCTGCAATGAAAGCTTAGAGAGGCAGAGTTGCTGCTGAAACGCTGCTAATTGCTAATCATAATTACGAGCCTAAAGTACCTTGCAGCAGGGAAAAGAAAGCAAGTTTTTTTTTTTTTTTTTCCAAATCCCATTTCTTCCCCTAACGTCAGCAATGATAGCCTACAATTCCATATTTACAATTTCAATGTCAAAAAACAACCAGGAGAGGGCCCTCGCCATAATCCCAGAAAAACGCCCGCTCCACACTATCAAAGATCGTCCTTACTTATGTCTTCAGGGCTCCAACAGTGAAAATATTCCAAAGATCCCTGACTCTCATTCCCAACCAAAGAGCGTCTAAAATTTTGTGTTTAGACCTCCACTTTTGAAAAAAATTTGGGAAAGAAGCCTTTAAATTCTTTTTCCCTACACCATCGAAAGTCAACAAAATTCAACTTTTTCGGAGCTTCAACTTCAAAAAACTGTTTTTTCCCAAACATGGCCTACAAACATGTTTTTAAAACTTCGATTACGAAAAAATTCCGGAGGCGGCCCCCAAAAATCTCTCTTCTCCCACACATCACCAAAAATCATCTAAAACTGAGTTAGACTGATAAAACAATAATTTCGAAAATTTTCGGGGGGAGAAACCCTCGGACCCTCCCATTTCTGAATCAAAATTATGCTTTAGTAGGTTTACTAAGTTCAAAAAAAAAAAAAAAAAACACAAAAAATGATTAAATCCTGTTGTCTTGTTGTGTTAACACTTTATTAAAAAAAAAGTGGAAAATAAAGTTATTTTTATCACACGTGCTGGTTAGGAAAAGTTTCTTTATTTTGTGTGAAATCAAATATGTTGATAAAGATGTTTCAGTTTTTAAGATTATGTATTAAATAATAATGCTAATCCATTTGAATCCTTTTTTTTTGAAGCAACTTGAAATTAGCAGTGTTAAAGTTGTCCCCCCCCCCCTAAATTTTATCTGACGATGCCAATGCACACACATAAGTTCTTGGGTTCTTACACACTACTACTAATTTATGAAAATACCATATCTTGTATCCAATCACAGATCCAGCTTTTAATTTTAAAGGTGCTAACTTTCTGAAGGGAGATCATATGTTTCAGGCATAAATAAAGGTCTGGGGCGAAATATCAGTCCCTAAAACACAGCTTTTGGCTATCTTGGATCACTTGAGGAGGAGGGGGTCATGATCTCAACGCAGCTAGAAATTGCCTTCTGTTTGCGGTTTTTGCTCACAATTGCCCTTGCACACATGAAACTACCATACTTTGATTGGTATCATGTGTTAAATTCATTGAGTTAGGGGAGGGGTTTTAACCCCAAAATTTTTCTTCTGGCTGTGCCACTGCATGCCCCGCCTCTGGATCTGCACCTACTTGTGTCCCCTTACAATAAATGATCGGCAACTGACCACCGATAGCAATTTTCGACTCTTTTCAGTATTTTTATCTAAAATCAACATTTCAATATTCATTATATAGCAAAAAATTAACTACTTTTTTTATTAATTACTCAGGAAAAAAGAACAATACAAGCAGAAATTCAACAACACAAGCTTTGCATTGGATAAAGAAATTAAAAATAATAATAATAACAATCGATTATTAGGAATATAAGTAAGCACGATACCCGTCAGTTTTCTCTCCTTTGGCTAATTTATCTGCACAAGAAAATGCCCCTTTATGTAGCCAACTGTAAGCATCAATAGCAACAGATGTACCTGAATACTCCCGAATATTTGTAGACCTACAGGAATTTTTAATGAAAGGTAATAATCCTGTTATGCCCATTTTTAATCTTCAAGTTAAAAATAGGCGGGAGGAAGACAGTTGGCAATAAAATAACAAAAAAACTTGCAAATCCGCCATGACAGCTGGTTACAGTTATCTCATCCTTCAACGGGATTTTAAAAAGATATTTATATTGGAATGGAGAATCCTGCAATAGCTTTATGAACCAAAATTGGTAGACTGATTTTTTTTGTGTCATTTTCTTAAGAATATTAAATTTATCCAGTCATTTAAATTTGCAAAAGATGTTAATCCTCAATTTGTTTTTGGCATCACTCAATATTTGAATAGTAAACAAACATTTTTTTTTCCGGGGGGAAAAAAAAGAGGATTTTGAAAAGATGGAAGGAGGTGTATTCATTCGCAGTCTTCAATAACTTATTTATTTAGTTCTGAATAATTAATCTTAAGACGTTCCTTTCTCTCCTTTCCTCTTCGATAAATTGAGCGTTGAGAAATATATGTCATCATTTTTTACTGTGTTCAAGAATCCGCTTCTTTAATACTAACTCATAAATTTTGAAATAATGTTTGCAAAAATAAAAACAATTTTACAATCATTTGCTAAATCTAATTCACCTTTCATAAGTGCTTTACCTAACTCCAAGAATTGCTTCCAAAGATTAAGTTTAAAACATTACAGTTCCATCCGTGGAACTTATGCTGAACTATCCAAGAAAGATGTTACTTATTTCCAAAGTATTTTAGAGCCCAGTAGAATATTGCTTTCTTCCGATGATCTTGTTAGCTATAATACAGACTGGCTCAAAAGTCACAAAGGTAAAATAATTTTATTAAAAAAAAATTCAAATTTTAAAATGAAGAGGAGGGGAGGGAGGCTCCTTTTCAAATTTTTTAGGGTAAAGGGAACCATAATTTTGGGGGAGGAGATTGGAAATCACGTTGCAAAATAGTTTAGCAAATTCAGCATTTTGCATGTTTCTACAATGTAAAAAGAATTTTTTCAAAAAATAACATGACTGTAACCCGAAAATAATTTTGGGGAGGGTTTAAAAACTTTCATGGGGAGCTTTGCGCTATTTGTGCTAATGTTCAAGTCTTCGGATTAGCTATTATGAAAGCGTTTCATGCAATATAAATATGAAAGACATTTGAGTTTTGGAACAATATTTTTTGGATATTTTTATATTTAAATGAGCATTTAAATGTCAAACTTTACTTTTTACAACTTACTTACTTTCAAACTTAATTTTACAAACTTTAATAATGCAGTTTAACAATTTTTTCATCTTCCAAATCATTTAAGTATTCAATTTGAAACATTTAATGTCATAAGAAATAAATATTTTTCATTTACTGATAGAAATTTAAATAAAAATTTTGCACGTGTAATGTCTCACAAAATCTTGTAATGTCTGTCACACAGTTGAAATATTTTTAAAAAAAAACCTTTTTTAAAATTTTTACTTTTTTCATTTAAATATTGTAGAAAAACATTCTTTGTTTACTAACAACTTTTTTTTTTGAACCCATAACATAAATCAATTCAGGAGCAATTGGTTAACAACGATGCATCGGCTCATTTCCATGTCCATTTTTTGTAATGTCTGTCACAGTGTTTTATTACTTTATAACTCAAATATTTAATTCAACAAAATATTTTTTTTTTATTTGTATGTAATAAGGGCATAAAAATGTCTTAGTACACCAAAATTTATAAACATATTTTAATATTTGGTACCTGAAACTAAGAAAAATAGTTGTCTGATGTAATGTCTGTCACATATGGAATTAACCTTAAATGAATGTAATTTAATGAGATTAATCAATGGTTTTGCAGATGCCGTTCCAGAAAAAATACCAAAACACATTAAGAGGGGGGGGGGGATTTAAAAATAAAACTTTCAAAATTGTCTTTTTTTTTACCCAGCTGTTAAACTTCCATCTATTGTTAAAAAAAAACATTAAGTTTTATCATATTTAAGTACATAGCTTTAAAATAGTAATTCATGTCTAGGTGTTTCTTTGGAGAGAGTTATTGTGTGTCCATAACTCAATCAAAATCTTTAAAAAACGTGAAGTGAGTTGTTTAGATCTACATATCAATTACCTCTGCTGTGCTCCCAAAAAAGCCCTAACAAAATTTATACGATTTTTTTTTTTTTTTGCTGTTGCTAAAAGACCTATAGCTTTCAGTTGTCTTTTTTTTCTGCCTCCCCCCCCCCCCTTTGTAAGTCCTAATTGCCGCCTCTGATTAAATCCAGTTGATATGATGAACGTTTCCTATATGTTAGCCAGGGCCGTCCGAAGAGCTGACGGTGCCCATAGCAAAAGTTTCCTGCCCCCCCCTCTTTCTGACACACAAAAATTCAAGTTAGTTATAACCTCAGTGCATCATACACGTGAACGCTGACTTGTATTTTCTACATATTGATGAAAAGAACAATCAGAGGGCTATCATAATACAAATTAACACACAAGCAATGAAACTGTTTCTAATATTTGTAAAACATTAATACCCCAAAAACTTTTCAGAAATGGAAGTATTAAAAATCCAAATATTTATCTAGTAAAATGTTATCCCACAAGATAAAATAACAAACAATTAAAACTGAATTAGTTACTCATATTGATCAAGCTAAGAACACGAATAAATAATTTGCTGATTATTAATAGAAAATGTATCTCTCTCTCTCTATGGAAATAAATTACATCAAATTTAAATTTCCATCTGGACTCATCCAATGATTCTTTTCAAGAGTTTTTTGGTTTTACCTATACCAAATTAATACCAGTTTTCATATATGTTAAAAAAGGAAAATGTCATTGGTCATTCTTTTGGTCAAATATTTGTAAGTTTTAGGAGGAAGCCCCCAAATACTCAACAACATCAAAAATCTCTCAGAATTGTGTTTTTGGAGCATTCATTTCGAAAAAATTGCTCGACCTAATGTTACAAAATATGGCCTTAAGTGGAATAGCCCCTGAATGTAAAATATTGGTAAAGGTTTTTGGACCGTAATTTTGAAAAATTTTTGAGGGAAATGCTCCAGATCCTCCTTTTTATAAAATCTTCAAAGTTTGTTAAAAGTTGCGTTTTTGAAATTTAAATTTCAAAAATTAGCAGGGGAGAGAAGGAATTGATTTAAATCTATTTAAAAAAAAATGATTGCAAACAGTCTCTGAGCTCCCTCCCTTACCCTAACGTCAATAAACATGGTCTATAATTGCGTTTTTTAAAGCTTCAATTTATAGAAATTTCCGCTGAGATCCACCCCATTTCTCCCATAGCATCTGCAAAGAAAGTCTGATATTGTGTTTTAAAACCTAAGTTTTAAAATTTGGAAACCCCCCCCCCCTCTCTTCCTGTCATATAAAAAAAAAAAAAAAAAATTGTCTTTGTTTTTTATTCTTTTAATGTACTCTCCTAAAACTTTTTCCTGGTTACGTCATGCATCCTGGGGCAGAATTAAAAGAAATGCGGTGGGAAGTAGACAAAGGAGAAGTGCCTTTTGTTTGATTTTAAACAGTATTCTGAGAAAATTGTATCTGCTTCAGTCATAAAAGAAA